>NC_064409.1:1045000-1217500 GCF_023375975.1 Astyanax mexicanus
GGGAAATAAGCAGCAGGCGGAGTCAAGGGCCGAAATAAACACAAATAAACACAGTGAAGTACTGCACAGGCCTAACAGGATCATACTGACTGAAGTGCTGCTGACAAGAGCTGCCAGTGCTTTAACTCAGCATGTTTCTTAAATATCTAATGAGACATCCGATAATTCTAGCATTTACTACTGAAAATATAAATATAAAAAAAAATATTGGTCCTTCTAATACATGAAATCATTATTCAAAAAGTGTATTTTTTTATATCAATCAGGTTATCTTTGATATTAAAGTTAATGAAGAAGTTTCATACTGAAAAAAAATACTTTTAACAATTTTTCCTAGATCTGTAAACTTAAAAAAGGGTCAATTTGACCCAGAACATATAAAGGATGTACCTTAAAGTGTCTTAATAGAATCGCAGAGTTTAGATGTGCATGTTGTACAGAGTGTGATTATCGTACAGGTAAAAATAGGCTGTGATTAAAAAAAATAAAATAAAATAAAAATTAGTAAACCGGTCCCTGGAGCTCTGGATCACTGCTGTAGAGGATCTGTCTGAATCTGTAGGTGTTGCTGAGTGAACACTGACCTAAAGATGCACTAAAATGTGGGAAGTGAAGAAATTAGGCATCAGCATTTCTACACTACAGATTCAGAGGATGTGGGATTGCTACCTTCGCTATATAATCTGTATATGCAGCATTTACTGTTTATCTTTAACCACCTGGAGCTGATGCAGTAGCTTTTCTCCCACAGAGAGAAATATAGAGTACTGTAAGAACTGTGCTGAGAATCATACATTTTTATACTTCATCCAGGCTTTGCTTTTGGTATTGGCGTATTACAGTGTATTTTGGTTTGTTTAACACTGTTTTTAAGTTACTACATGATTCCTTATGTGTTCCTTCATAGTCTGGATACTGAAACTGTACATCAGATATGAGGAACTAGTTAAATCTTCCTGTTTGTGGTCTTTTGTCAGTATAGTTTTTGCATGATCTACATTTTAAACACTTTAGATATTCACATATTTGTGTTTTTAACACAGAATCCATGCAAGAACAGAGTTATCCCAAAGCTATAAGAACATGCTTTCTTACACAGATCTCAAAAGAATGGGGTAGTTTATTTGTTTTAATGCAGAATTATTATTATTATTTTAACTAAGCTAACGCTTCTTTAAACCTCTTCCTTAAATATCTGTTGGTATGTTAAGCTCTTTTATAGAGTTTCCCTCCCTCTCTCTCTCACCTCTCTTATCTGGCTGGTTCTTCAGGTTCCCTCTCTTTACCTCACACTTCAGTCATGCATGGGTGCGGCTTCTACTAGTCTAAAGAAGAAGAGCAGCTCTTGTGGGTCAAGTGTCAGCGACTAACCATTATTATGGTAGCTTACACACTGCATACATTTCTCAGATATTTTACAGGTATTTAAAGCATGACACACACTGAAGGCATTATAAATAAACCCACAAAAATGCTAGGGTGGCAAGATAGTTAAAAATGTAGCCTAACAGTATTTTTGCAGTAGTGATTGTTTCTTACAGCCATATACTGTATATATATATATATAAATGTAAAAGTTTTAAGTGTTTCAAACAAACAACTGTGTTTGAAATTTTAAAAGCTATGTAACACGGAGAGAAACTATTTTTTTCTACTTTACATCATTTTCAAAAATCCTGTAAATTATCTTTAATGTCAAGCAGTGTCTCCTGTCTGTTGTTACCTATTGCTTTACCAATAACATGCAGAGGCTTTTTAGGCTGTGTAGAAACCAGGGGCGTCGCCTGGCCTGGGCTACTGGGGCTTTAGCCCCGAACAATTTTCCTGTAGCCCCGAATTGTTTCAAAGATAGAGTTCTGGCTTTCAGGAGAAACAGCCAATCAGCTTGCTGGTTTTGCGGGAGAACAGTGGGCTAGTAGGATATATAAATATATAATAAATATATTAATTAACTGGACTGAGCCCCAGATCTTTACATACCCAGGCAAAGCCCCTGGTAGCAACCAAGGTTTTGGCTAAACCAGCCCTTCTTTCTAGATTTATTCATGTCACTATATATATATATATATATATATATATATATATATATATATATATAAATATATATATATATATATATAGCTCTGGAAAAAAGAGAGCTACTTAAAAGTGATGAGTTTCTTTGATTTTACCAAATTAAAAACCTCTGGAATATAATTAAGAGGAAGATGGATGATCACAAACCATCAAACCACCAAACTGAACTGCTTGCATTTTTGCACCAGGAGTAAAGCAGCATAAAGTTATCCAAAAGCAGTGTGTAAGACTGGTGGAGGAGAACATGATGCCAAGATGCATGAAAACTGTGATTAAAAACCAGGGTTATTCCACCAAAAATTGATTTCTGAACTCTTTTGAACTCTTCTGAACTCTTTATGAATATGAACTTGTTTTCTTTGCATTATTTGAGGTCTGAAAGTTCTGCATCTTTTTTGTTATTTCAGTCATTTCTCATTTTCTGTAAATAAATGCTCTAAATGAGAATATTTTTATTAGGAATTTGGGAGAAATGTTGTCTGTAGTTTATAGAATAAAACAACAATGGTCATTTCAAGTTGAGACATGCGCTCTGCGTTCCACCCAGACTAACCAGCTCTGGCCCCTCCCCCATAGCCCCGCCCATCCGGTGCATGTTTGATTGACAGACTTTCGTCATTCGGTGTTGACTTTGCTGGCTCCGCCCCCTCTCTGCATTCCTCACTCTGAGCGCATGCGCAGCGGAGCTCCAGCCGAGCCGCCTGACAGCAGCAGCAGCAGCAGCCGCCGCGGAGCCGCCGGGACCGGAGCAGGAGCCGCGCCGCAGCCGGAGAGCTAACCCAGCTAACCGAGGCCTTCTCCCGGCTTTTATATCCGGGATTCAGGAGTAAATCCGCGGGTCTGCAGCTCACTCCCCCGCTGTTTCCGAGTGTTTGTGTGTTTATAAGCGATGGTGGCGGACGGAGCGGAGTTTCTCCCGGAGTTTGGAGTCCTGAGATCCCCGCGGCCCCGGCGCCGCTCTCCCCGCTCCCTGTGACCCGCCCGCCGGCAGCAGCCCAGCCCAGCGCCCCGCTCCTCTCTCCGGCCCCGCGGTTCTCGGAGGATGGGGTCGGTCTGAGCGCAGGCCGCGGTGATTACAGATCAATGAGCGGCTAACCGATTGATTATTATTCACTATATTAATCCCGGAGAGATTCACCATCCCGAGCCCAGAAAAGGACCGGAGAAATGAGCGGGCAGCCGCCCCAAAGGCGGCCCACCAACGTCGGCTCCATACTGCTGACCAGCCAGGAGAACGACGCGCTGTACGCTTACCTGGGCAAGAAGTGCACCGTAAGTTCACACCTGAATGCACACCTGTACTTATACTATGCTTCACACTATACAAACAATACACACCTGTACTTATACTATGCTTCACTCCTGTACTATACAAACAATAAACACCTGTACTATACTAATAATAAACACTTGTACTATATTAATAATAAGCACATCTTTACAATACATTATACACATGTGCTATACTAATAAACACCTGTACTATATACTAATAAACACCTGTACTATATACTAATAAACACCTGTAATATTTACTAATAAGCACCTGTACTATTCTAAACTACACACTTGTACTGTACTAAAAATAAACACCTGTACTAAACTACACACTTGTACTATACTAAACACTACACACCTGTACTATACTATACTACACACATGTATTGTACTAATAATAAAAACCTGTACTATACTAAACTACACACCTGTATTATTCTAATCCAATAAACACCTGTATTACACTAATAATAAACACACCTTTACCATACTACACTATACACCTGTACTATACTAAATTAAATTACACACCTGCATAATTCTAATCCAATAAACACCTGTATTATACTAATAATAAACACACCTGTACTATACTAATAAACACCTTTACTATGCTAATAAACACCATAACTATACTACACACCTGTACTAAACTATGATATAATAATATGCACGTGATTAGCTAGTTAGCTGTTGGCTAAACACAGCACGAAAAGTAAGGAAACTTGTGTTTGTTGTGTCAATGCTTCTTGGCAATACATCTTAAAAAGTCCAGGTTATTTGTAATGCAGTTTTGATTAGTAACTAGTAATGTGCGTTTAGGATGTGCAGTTTTAGATTTCTATAGTTTAATTTTAGATCTGTACACTCTGCCTTTTTACTAGCAGCTTGTGGTGCATATGTTTAATTGCTGATATCTGTAATTTTAGTTTTTAGTAGTAAACAAATGATTTTGGACTCTCTGCTGTGATTTTGGACAAAGCCTTCTGTGGCAAGACAATAAATACTCATAAACCATGACAATACTGCAGCTTTCTGGAACTGTGAGGTAGTAAAGTAAGTCATACTTTTAGCCAACACTTCCTCATAGCCCTCTGGCTCACACAGAAAGTCAACAGTGACCGAAACACATTTCACAAGGAAATTAGATGGTTGCTCAGGTGGTAGTAGTGTTTAACAGGCTGTCCCTGTGCCACTGACTACAAACCAGTCAAACCAGTCTCCCCAGATAAGACAGAAAACCCAGTGGACTCTCCGCCTTACTGCCATGTGGTTTACTGTTTAAGACGATAGCATTGATTTAGTATTACTTTATTTTATTATAGACTAGATAGATGCTCAACTAACATTCATCTAAATGTCTATTAAATGCAACTAAACTTTTAAGGTAAATGTACTGTATTTTTCGCACTATAAGATGCACATAAAATCCTTTTAATTGTCCCAAAAATCATCAGAGCTCCTTATGTATGAATTCTATCAGTCAGGTATTAGGGAGCAGTAAAGACACTCCACTGAAGTACAGAGTTATACAGGAGATTCAGTTTAGTTCTCCAGCACTAAGGCTGGAGCAGCATTAGCATTAGCCACTAGTTAGTTCTAGCGCAAGCTCTTTAGCCATTCAGAGGTGAGTAATATCAGCCTGTAGCCTGTTGCTAATCCAGACTAGCACTGCTGGAGCAGCATTAGCATCACCCTCTAACCACATTTGCTCTTTTTCCGTGTTAAAACAAGCTATGTGGAAAGAACTGCTAGCTAATATCACCCTGGCTTACCTGAACACTCAGTGTTTCTCAGTGTAGCACTGTGGGACGGCATTAGCGGCTAACTGCTAGCTAAATGCTAATGCTCTAGCCTTAGTGCTGGAGAAATTCTGAAATCTAAGCTTACTGTATGTAAACAGAAGCGCTTTACTTATTCAGTGCTTGTTTGACTTTAAAAGAAACTCCTTTTTTTGAGAATTAAAGTGTTTGTTGTTTACTTTGTTTACTTCGCTTTTTTATTTCACATTACGCCCAAAATTAGCCACAGCCATGATTAATTTAGAGAATCAGTCTTTGGTTTGTTTTGTGCTGCACTGAAATGCTCTGTACTAATCTTTAACTATTTTCTACAATATCAGAAATAAGTTAGTGTTTAGGAAATAGAATTTTTGTTTCTGTTGAAAAGGGCTGCATGATATATCGTTTAAGCCTTGTCATCGCGACGTGCGTAAAAAAAACAAAGAATTACCAAGAATTTTGTTATCACAAAAAGAAAAGCCTTGAAATATCATGAATATTATTATTTTAGGCCCATTTCTGATTCTTTTGTTGAGCTGAACCAAACAGCTGTAATTAGATTTTCCCTGCAGTCTGATGTTACATAATGTGTTGATACTCAAATTAGCCTCCCTTGGGCTAATTTGAGTATTTTTTGGCTAAATGTAATTTCGCCGCCACTGATATACTTTACAAAAGCGACATTTACAGTTTGTTCTTGTTCATGAAGAACCATGAAGGCTGGAGTTCCTCATTCCACTGAATTACCTGTGTTGTTTCGCAAGAACATGTGCGCACCTGAAAGCAGAAACGCCTGATTACTTCCTCCTCCTATGAGGCCACTGCAAGTCAAGGCGGTCATGTGGTGTGTGTGTGTTTTTGCATGTGTGTGTTTTTGTATGTGTGTGTGTGTTGTTTGTGCGCACCTGCAAGAAATCAGAACACACACACTCTCTCTTTAGAGCACTTTTTTACAAGAGGAGTCGAGTTATATTGTCAATAAACGAGTGATAAAAGCAGCAGAATTACTTTTTTTCCAATAAAAAACCCGAATAGTAAAGACAATACGCTCGTTTTTAGTTTATTTCTCTTCCATAAACCCGTAAACACACCGTCCTCCTCCCTCTCTTTCTTCTCTTCCAGTAATTCAGCAGTTGGTATTCCCTCAGTTCATGTTGCTACATGATGAGAAGGGCGTGTTCTATCGTTCCTCAGAAGGATAAGAGGACAAGAGCGCTTCTTCAGCTCTTCTGCAGTTAAAAGACTGACTGATCACTGTGGCATAGCAAGTGGCTCCTTTCATGAACGAGGTGAAGAATAAGAATGAGGCGACGCTGCAGCAGCAGCAGTGCTGCTACAGGAAGTGCTGAGATAGGCCGACTTCTTGGCTCATTTTTATATTGTTCCTGCCAAAAATATAAAAAGAAAAAACTCACCCTCTTTAATGTGAACTCGAGCAGCACCTCTGCAAAAAGCCACGCCCTTTTGAATGCTAACCTAGCATTAAAAATTCCATTAAATGTCCTTAATCCATAATCTTCACCTACATTTCTAAAGGTGTTGGAGAATGAAACTGAAACACCTGGTTTTAGAGCACAGTAATTGATTGTGGTGACGGACAGTTCTGGTGGAAACAGGAGAGTTGAGGTGCACATTGAATTCTGCGTGATTTGATCAGCCGTGGTTTTATGTTTTTTGGATACAATTCGGGTTAGCACCCGAACATCCCTTTCAGACAGCTTCCTCTTACAGCGTCCACAGTTAATCCTGTTGGATGTGGTTGGTTCTTCTTGGTGGTATGCTGACATTACCCTGGATACCGTGGCTCTTGATGCATCACAAAGACTTGCTGTCTTGGTCACAGATGCTCCAGCAAGACGTGCACCAACAATTTGTCCTCTTTTGAACTCTGGTATGGCCCCCATAATGTTGTGTGCATTGTAATATTTAGAGCAGAACTGTGCTCTTACCCTGCTAATTGAACCTTCACACTCTGCTCTTACTGGTGCAATGTGCAATTAATGAAGATTGAACACCAGGCTGCTCCAATTTAGACATGAAACCTAAAATCCCACACTAAAAAGGCTGTAGCTTATATTGAGGTACAAAAAATTACCTTTTTGGTGAAAGTCCTTTTTTTGTACCCATGTTTTTTTGTGCCAGTAAACATTATAAAGATTATAAACATTATTATCAACTGAATATTTGTTAAGAACTTGATGATTCAAAATTGTCTGGCTTTCAAATAAAAAAATTGCAATTAAAATTTATATAGTTTATTAGTGCGATGACACAGAATACTGAATGTACCTTTTGGCTGCAGGTTAAATGGTACAAATCTGTACTTATTGCTGTACTTATCTGACCCTGTAAAGACCAATATTATACATTTGAGGCTGCAGTTATAAAGAGTGTACCTTTGAGTACAAAAAAGAACTTATCATTCCTCTGTTTTTTTTAGAGTGTATGGTTGTATGTTTGGCCATGGCATCTGGTATCTGTGCCTTCAAAGCAAGCAGGGATTAGCCAGCAGACTTTGTTGGAGGGTGGGATCTGTACCAACCTGTTCTCTAATACATATAGTATAGTGATGTATTTAATATGTGCTGCACTTTGTTCATTTAAACAGGACTTATTACAAGTATACTCTACTTTTTATACTTTACTCTGGGCATTTAAATGTCTAGATGTTGTTTAAACGTGGAAAGTACTGATTTTTAGTGAGTAAATATGTAATCTGTTGAGTTTGGGATCTTTTGAAGACACAGATTAAGTTGAGTGTAAACTGTGAGACATTTACCCCCATTTATCTCCCATTGCGGAGCTTCTGTCCCCTGCACTTTGTGTAATGCAGGACTATTGATTATATCGACTTATCGTTGCAGCTCTAATCAACATGAGGCTTAGATAGAAAATATAGTTATATATCGTGCTATAAAAAGTATCAGAAAGAGCTGAGTAGGATCAGTAGGTGTTGTTGTGTTTGGGTCTCTAATTAAAGGTGCAGGTTAGAGCTGGGCGATTAATCGATTTTATCGATTAATTCGAATTTACAGTTAAGAACGATGTGTTTTTATGAAAATCGATTTTCTCTGAGATTTAATTTTCACCACCGACGCTACCCTGAGTTTAGCCCCGCCCCTCTCTCCTTCCCTCCCTCCCGCGCGCCCATCCCCAAATTTTTTTAATAAAATAAAAAACTGCTCTTATAATAACATTTAACAACACGGCAAAAAAAATGATTTATGTCATTTACGTAAAAGTAAAGTTATTTTGAGACGTGACTGCCTGTTTAAAAAGCAACAGAAGTTGTTCATTTGTTTTAGTTCATTTCTATCATTTCTAACATATTTAGAGTGTTTTTTACTCACTTTTTTCTCTCTCACAATGTTAATCCTTTACAGCTTCAAAAACATGTATCATGCAAATTAGGCGATGATGTCATTAAGCGACTTCTAGTGACTTTTAGGATATTTTAGTAGGGAAAAAAAATCAACTTAAATGGAAAATCCATATTGCCCAGCTCTAGCGCAGGTGTAATATGTAGTTTTCCTTGTATTTTTCAGTAGTTTTTGATATTTATTTCAGGGTTAAGTGTATCTGAGAGCGTGTGTTCGCTCTGCTCAGTGTTCAGAACAGAGATAAGGCACTGATTGGGTTAAAGTGATATAATGAGATACTGGTGGTTGTGGATGAGGTCACTGTGTTTAACCCACACAGCCACCATTTCCTCCATCTGCCAGTAAAGATCAGTGATAAACAGAGTGATGATCAGGGATTAGTCAGTGTGGAGTGTTATATTGCTACTGTGCTATAAAATTATTTAGATTTTGACTTTGATTAAAGTGATATTGATTTTGAAGTGATATTGATTGATCTATATTGCACCTGCTGCTGTTTTTTTTATATACATTTCTCTAAATGTGTTTCTGTATGTGTATTTGTGGTTTTGTTTGAGATCTCTTTGTGTTTTTACATATAAAGGGAGTACACTTTGTCCAATCTGTAAACACAGATAATTATTCATATACAGTTCTGGATATAAGAGACGATATAAGTATGATTTTCTTTGATTTTACCAAATTAAAAAGCTCTGGAATATAATCAAGAGGAAGATGGATGATCACAAACCATCAAACCACCAAACTGAACTGCTTGAATTTTTACACCAGGAGTAAAGCAGCATAAAGTTATCCAAAAGCAGTGTGTAAGACTGGTGGAGGAGAACATGATGCCAAGATGCATGAAAAAATCTGTGATTAAAAACCAGGATTATTCCACCAAATTTTGATTATTTCTGAACTCTTAAAACTTTATGAATATAAACTTGTTTTCTTTGCTTTATTCTTTGCTTTACATTGTTCTCATTTTCTGTAAATAAATTCTCTAAATGAGAATATTTCTATTCGTAATTTGGGAGAAATGTCTGTAGTTTATATAGATAAATAGAGCATTGTTTCTGTCTATTTACCCGTATACTAATGGCTACTTCCTGCATGATGATTCACTGTGTCGTAAAGCAAAAGTAGCTTTGAAACTGGTTTCATGAAGATGACAGTGTTTCTCAGTGGATTTCCCCGTCAGCAGATCTGAATCCAGTTTAAAACTGTAGGAATGTTGTAGAACAGGAGATTCACTGTATGAAAGTGCAACGCTAAAACTGATGGAATTGCATGACGCAAGCAGCGTCAACATGAAACAGAAATTTAAAGCAGTGTTTCCAGTGTGTTATAGAATACATGTCATAAATAATGCATAAAGATGGATCTGTCTGGGTGTTGTGTAAAATGCAATAAACAGCCAGCAAATGGCAGGTTTAAGTTCATTTTTTACACTCGTTTTTACACATATGTTAAAAATGTAATAAACTGTTCAACATCACTCATCACACCTGATATCAGTTTACAATAATTTCACAGCATGTTTTTTTTTCAGCTAAAATATGCACACAGCTTGGAAAGAAACATGTGCTAAGCTAACTTAGCTTTATCATGTGTTTACTTACCTAAAGACAGAGTCAAACTAAATATGACCAGAGAAGGACTGTTGAACTACAGACTAAGACTGCACTAACAAGATAAATGTGTGACTAAGGAAGCACTGTTGAGATACATTTATTGTGCTTTTTTCGCATGTATACTGCCATGTTTAAAAATATATTTATTTTATTTTATTTTTTTGCAGTAGTGTATTCTTAAAATATTTGTTTTTAATTCAGTGTTTTTTCATATAGTCAAGAATATCGTTATTGCAAAAATACTCTAAAATATTGTGATATTATTTTAGGTCCATATTGCCCAGCCCTTCTATTATAATATGAAAGCAAGCCTACTTTAATTATAAAAGGAATGTAATGATGAAAACACAAGAGAAGACCTGGAGTGACTAGTGGAAAATTGACTGCTCATCCTCCAAACCCCACCAAACGCATCCAAAACTGGAGGCGTTTGGTGGTTTTTGGAGGTGTTTTGTGGCTTTTGGTGGTGTTTGGTGACCTCCAAACGCCTCCAAAACACCTCCAAACGCCACCAAACACCACCAAAAGCCACAAAACACCTCCACACGCCACCAAACACCACCAAAAGCCACAAAACACCTCCACACGCCACCAAACACCACCAAAAGCCACAAAACACCTCCAAACCCCACCAAACGCCCCCAAAACACCTCCAAACACCTCCAAACACCACCAAACGCCCCCAAAACACCTCCAAACACCACCAAAAGCCACAAAACACCTCCAAAAATCACCAAACGTCTTTAAATGCCACAAAACGCCACAAAACTTCTCCCAACACTTCCAAAAACCAACAAACACCACCAAAAATCAACCAACCTCCTCTAAACACCACCAAACACCTCCGAACAACCTCTACACACCTCCATACACCACCAAACACCTCCAAACACCACCTAACAACCTCTAATCACCTGCAAACGTCACCAAACACCTCTAAACACCACCATACACTCGTACTCATTTCCTGCTGGTTCTTCCAGCGTCTCCACAGACCGGCCTCACTCTGATCTTTCATCTCCTGGTTAATGGAGGCTTTGAGCGTCCGAGAGGAGCTTTAATTGGGCCGAGCGCTCTGTGATTGGACGAGCTGTAAGGACCTGATGTGAGGCTGCAGGCTCTTGGCAGGAGCTCCTGGGGAAAATGTGAGGTCTGTGTGAGGAAGCGTCTCTCTGAGCGGTGGAGGAGAACCGAGGATTTTACCCTCAGCTCAGAGAGTTTATCAGCTGTTTTCTCTTTACAGCGTTGAGTCATTCTTATACACACACACACACACACACACTGGAATAGAACAGTGTTTAGCAGTTTTCAGTTTGTTAGTCTGAGCTAAAATCTGCTGATGTGTAAATACTTTTAGTTAGCTTGCTCATGTGTTTGGCCCATTTAATGGCAAAAACATCACTATAGACCCTCAGAAGTTCTCAAGGCTCTTAAATGTTGCTTCTGTTTTTGATTTTTGTTTATTTCCACAGGCTGTACTACTTCAAATCACCACAATTTTTGCGATACTGTAAAAAATATAATACCGCAAAAGATTTCATTGTAATCTTTTCTTCACAACGTTTATTTTTCAGTAGGGTTTTAAAGAGCCACACTAAACCCTAAACCATATTTATTTCTTTAATAGCTGAAATGTGTTCGTTTGAATTAATTAAACATACTAGTTCTGCTTAAAACATTTTCTAACCTTTAAAAATCACTTTTATTGTGGTAATTTCCACCTCTGCAGCTCCTCTCAGGTTTAACTGTGTTATAGACGAGGATGATGATGATGTTTCTGTGTAGTTTGGTATGCTGACACTCAATACACAATATGCAAATCAGTCAAACAGTAATCCCGCCCCCCTGCTCACATCCAATCACCTGCTTCTCATCATTATCAGAGGCACACAGCTCAGCCCAACCTCTCTGGTCCGCCCCTGCCCCACCCCTAAACCCATACATCACCCAGAGCCCCATGTTTCACAATTGTTTTGAGTAACAGATTGGCAAATGTATCGTAAAAGAGTTTGTGCACTTATTGCATGATTGAAAGTAAAATACAATCAGAAAACAAATCAAACCTTTCTAAACTATTCATCAGTAAAGTGTAGTTTAAAGGCGTCTAACAAACGCAACTACATCATATATCAAACCAAACCTAAAATTAATGTCAAATAACATGCTAATTTATTTACATTTCATATTAATATTTGAGAATGAAAATGATACTGATGCATCCCTATTCATTGCTTAATTGATGTGCAGGTCTGAATGTACTGTACTGTGTTTTGTAGTTTTAAATCAGTTGTGTCTGAATGGAGTTGGGCTAAAGTTACCAATGTTAAACAGTGTTTATTCTCCACAGGTATGAGGGATCAGACCTTTATTAAATTCTAAATACTGAACTCCAGGTATCTGCTCATACTCCTGATCACTGTCTGCATGAGAGCATTGCAGTGCCACGCTTTTAGTGGAAGTTCTGGATCTGGTTTGCATAATGTTCTCCCGTTTTTGCAAAAATCTCAACCCAATTTTGAAAAACTAAACCAGTTCTGATTTGTGGCTTTTTGAATGTGAACAGCTCAACGTTGCAAAATAGGTGTAGTTATTTATTTTACCACTCATTATTTAACTGCACTGAGTGATTGTTGCATTTATTGTAGTTGTCAATCAGTGTGATTCCAGTTAACATATATAATGCATGCATGTATTAAATGTTCCATCTGAAATAAATTCTGAATCCATGTAAATTTTAATGAAACATTTTTTAGTGTAAAAATCCATTTGGGGTCTCAGTTGTACTTGGCTGGTGGTGTTTTTCCTCCATAAACTAATTCTAACCATTTGTTTCTTAGCTCTGAATTACTGGGTAAAGTATATAAACACTGATGTGTTAGTCGCACAAATAACACAGGAATGAACTACATGCTGTTCCTAGCACTGTTAGTTATCTCCTATCTGATGAGACGGCGTCACTGCCCGGCTTCAGCTCTGCTCTGTCTGTGGGCGGTCCCAAGCCGAGGTGGGCGGGGTCATGAATACTAATTCACAGGTTGATGTAGACACGGTGCTTTTCCTGATCGACTCGTTTTTTTCTGAATATTTTCTTTTACTAGTCACTGCAGAAAATAAGGAAGAGGAAGAGTTTCACATAGATTAAGAAAAAGTGGATTTTAGTGGAAGGAGACCTTTAATACGTTATTGATGTGTGTGTGTGTGTGTGTGTGTGTGTGTGTGTATATAGACCCTGTCCTCGGCGGTGGTTCAGGTGTATGCAGGAGACAGGAACTCCTCCTGGAAGAAGAGATGCTGTGGGGTGGCGTGTCTGGTGAAGGACATCTCTCTCAGATCTTACTTCATCAGAGTATACGACCTCAAAGTGAGTATAACCATAATCTGAATAAATTACAGTTATTTCTACTTATTTTAGCTGATTTCATTCTGATTTTCTGAATAGAAATACAGAAACACATTGAATGATTTTTGATTGGTACTGTATGTAAATAATTTCCTTTTTCTTGTTATTTTTGCAGGACGGCAAAAACCTGTTTGAGCAGGAATTCTACAACGACTTTGCCATCAGGTTTCCCAGGTCCTACTTTTTGACGTTTGCTGGAGATGTAAGTCCTCCTCTTTTCTCTCAGGGCTTCGTTCTGATTGGTTCTTGTGTTTGTTGTGTTCAGTAAGCACTATAAAGTATTTCTCTGTGGCTTTCTGATAAAGACCTCAGAGTAAAAGCAGTTATATTACAGATACTGCTGCACTTTAGAGCTAAACTACATGCAAATAAATCCGTTTACTCCGGCCTTCCCTGGAAACGAAATAAAGATAAGAGAGAAATGAACTCCTGAGCAGATTGAGACCGGGCTGATTTAAATTATAAACACAGACTGTTCGTTACTTCTAGCAATTTATTGAGAGAAATGAAAGAAATTGCGCCTGTAATTTAAAAAAGAACAATTTTGTGCACTCTTTTAAAATCAGACACTGAAATATAGGTGTGATGGATGTGGAATTATTTAAAAATTCAAGTCAATTCATGTTCATAAGTTTGCTTTAGTGTAATAAATAAGGACAGTCTAAAAACATTATCTATCATTTTTGCTCTAAAATCTTGGTAACAGAAAACACAGGAGCTCCACTGACTGAATACAACCTAGACAGACGCCAACAGTCAGACGTTCATCGCTATCTCGGTAACACAGACGCTGTGCCGAGCCGAGCGTACACCCCCACTTATTACACACACATGAACACACAGCAGTGCACAAACCCAACTTTTACATCAACAATAAACAGAATAGTAAATAAAATAACATTGCTGTTCCCGTAAATGAGCTGCTGGAGCTCCTTCACAGCGTCAACCAGCAGCTCAGTTTCCTCTGCTGAGAAGAGTTTGTTGGACACGTCCAGGTAGCTGCACCGTTACAATAGCAATCCACCAAAGACAGAGCTCACCTGATCTACTCTTAAAGAGAATGATGAGCAAGAGACACTCTGATTGGTTTATTATCACACTCATGATTAATTAAGAGAATTAGTACATGACTTTTGCTTTGCTTTCTGAGCTGCTCAAAGAGTACTTTTCCCGTCGTTACGATAGCAACGACACACTGACATGGCTTTCTTATCTATATCTTCTCTATAAATCGCTTAAAAAAGGGTCTTTTAGTCTGTTAGCTAAACAGTATTTAGATATTTTATTATATCACAAGAGGCTGTGATCAACTACATTAAATTGTGGAGTAAAGCTCTGTCTGGACAAGATTAGTTTCTCAGGAGGTTCTGTGTAATTTTCTCTTTGATGTTTTTTTTTTTTTTTATCCTCTGTGATTTTATTCCCGTCCAGAACGATCATGTAGGTGTTTTTCTCAGACGTCCTCTGAGAAAATTACAGGCTGGATTATCTACTGTTTTTCTCTGAACTCCGTGCTCCTCCGGTAATTTTAGTCCCGTCCGGACGCACATCTCTGAGTTTCGTCTCCTCGCCTTTAATAAAATAGATATTTGTCCACTGCCGCACACCGTAATTACTGTACGCTTTGGGCGCGCCACGGTTTCCACAGAGATTCACATAAAAAAAAAAACACAACAGCGAGTGGAAATGGAGGAGCTACTGAACACTGTGATCGTGTCATGTGACCGAGAAAAAAGGAGCCAAAAAACTCACTGGTGCTCCTGTTTTTTTAATTGCAAAAAATATATTTTTTTACACAGACGTCCCCCTGAGAAACTAATTTCGTCCAGATAGGGCTTCAATACAATAAATTGAAAACTTGATTGTGTCTTGATGATGTCTTTTAACACATTTACTAATGTATTTTTTTACAGTATAAACATAATTTTGTTGTCTAATATGAACAGAAATACGATTGAAAAAGGACTATTTTAGTGTTTAGTCTGATTGATTGTTTAATTGATTAATTGGTGATTTATTTGTCTCTAAACTCTCAGGCGTCTCAGATGGGCCTGAACTTCGCGAGTGAGGAAGAAGCTAAGCGCTTCAGAGAGGTAGCGAACGACCTGTTAGTGAAACGACAGAGGAAAACAGGTACCTGCCGATTCCGCCTTCTGTCTACCTTCTGTCCTGATCTCTGCATATGTGATTTATACGCCTCACTGCTGTGCAGCGTTTTCTCATTATAGCAGATGGTACAGGTGATTAATATGTTAGCGGGAAGCTAATTCTAAAATAAAGGTTTACAACACCGCTGACCTTTTACATCGGTTACAGATTTTATCTTATATAATTAGTTAATAATTAATATTTATAGGGCTCTGAGTGCTCCAGCAGAATAAAGGCTCTGGCACTCTGATCTCAGGATTAATGATGATTTTATTAAAGGTTTCCCACCTATAAAGAATGGAGAGGTCTGTCATTTTATCGTAGGTTCAGTTTAACAGTGAGGGACAAAATCATAAAAAAAATAAAAGAAATCCAGAAAAATCACATTTTAAACATTTAGATTTTTAAATAATTATCAATTTGTTTAAAGGCTAACTTGTTTTTAACTCTTAAGTTTTTTTTAACTCCAGTTTTATTTATTAATCTGTAGTTGCATTCTTATTATTTTTATTACCTTTGATTTTCTTAACTATGATTTTATTATGCAGCCATCTAAAATAAAAGATCCAGCACATCTCTGCTATCTCATTATTTTGAGATACTATCTTTTTTTGTTTGAGATAATAAGTCATTATTTTGAGATAGTAAGTCATTATTTTGAGATAGTAAGTCATTATTTTGAGATGGTAAGTCATTATTTTGAGATACTATCTGATTATTTTGAGATAGTAAGTCATTATTTTGAGATACTATCTTATTATTTTGAGATAGTAAGTCATTATTTTGAGATAGTAAGTCATTATTTTGAGATAGTAAGTCATTATTTTGAGATACTATCTTAGTATTTTGAGATAGTAAGTCTTTATTTTGAGATAGTAAGTCATTATTTTGAGATAGTAAGTCATTATTATGAGATACTATCTTATTATTTTGAGATACTATCTGATTATTTTGAGATACTAAGTCATTATTTTGAGAAGGTAAGTCATTATTTTGAGATACTAAGTCATTATTTTGAGATAGTAAGTCATTATTATGAGATACTATCTTATTATTTTGAGATAGTAAGTCATAATTATGAGGTACTATCTTATTATTTTGAGATGGTAAGTCATTATTTTGAGATACTATCTGATTATTTTGAGATAGTAAGTCATTATTTTGAGATACTATCTTATTATTTTGAGATAGTAAGTCATTATTTTGAGATAGTAAGTCATTATTTTGAGATAGTAAGTCATTATTTTGAGATACTATCTTAGTATTTTGAGATAGTAAGTCTTTATTTTGAGATAGTAAGTCATTATTTTGAGATAGTAAGTCATTATTATGAGATACTATCTTATTATTTTGAGATACTATCTGATTATTTTGAGATACTAAGTCATTATTTTGAGAAGGTAAGTCATTATTTTGAGATACTAAGTCATTATTTTGAGATAGTAAGTCATTATTATGAGATACTATCTTATTATTTTGAGATAGTAAGTCATAATTATGAGGTACTATCTTATTATTTTGAGATAGTAAGTCATTATTTTGAGATACTATCTGATTATTTTGAGATAGTAAGTCATTATTATGAGATACTATCTTATTATTTTGAGATAGTAAGTCATTATTTTGAGATACTAAGTCATTATTTTGAGATACTATCTTATTATTTTGAGATAGTAAGTCATTATTTTGAGATACTGTCCCGTTATTTTGAGATACTATCTGATTATTTCAAGATAGTAAGTCATTATTTTGAGATGGTAAATCATTAATTTGAGATAGTAACTCATTATTTTAAGATACTGTCTGAATATTTTGAGATTCTATCTGATTATTTTGAGATACTGTCTCGTTATTTTGAGATCTGATTATTTTAAGATAGTAAGTCATTATTTTGAGATACTGTCTGAATATTTAGAAATACTATCTGATTGTTTTGAGATACTGATTATTTTGAGATACTATCTTATTATTTGGAGATAGTAAGTCATTATTTTGAGATACTATCTGATTATTTTTAGATACTGATTCTTTTGAGAAGTCATTATTTTAAATTAAAAAAAATGTTTTCTCTTTTTTTACAAAAGCAAACACACTTACTACAGTATTTCAAATTTCAAATTACTTACTATCTCAAAATAATTATCAGTTTACTTAATAGGGAAAAATGTGCTGGATATTTTTATTTATTTATACTTCTTCTTTGACAGTTCTTTCCCTGTGTATTGGCCTGACTATATTGTAAATGAGTGGATAAAAGGTGGATTGATTGATTGATTACTTGTTGGTCGGTGATCAAATACTTAGCAATATAAAGAAAATTCGTTATTTAGCTAAAAAGCAAATTTGATTTTCTGGATTTTGTTTTTAAGTTTCTGTCCCTTTCAGGTTGAATGAACCTACAATAAAAAAAAATCCAGACCTCTCTTTCTTTGTATTTTTTGTTTTTTTATGTGAGGAAACTAAAAAAGCAAAATCACTTAATAGCTAAATAAGGATTCTGATAGAACTGTATTGATTAATTTTGCAGAGATGTGTGAATTAATCGTAATATTAATATGACTGTATGCATGTAAACATGACTAATCTCTTCTCTCTCCTGCTGATGCTTTAATAAAACGCTCTTCTTCTGAACACGTGTCCCTCCTCCTCCTCCTCTTCCTCTGCTGCTGGTTTTGTAGTTTATGGGAGTTGTGGGGTCTGTGGGCAGAATCTGCTTCTGATTAACTTCACTGAGTTTTAACCACTTCCTCAGAGTCCGTCTCTCACTGCGCGCTGTTCTCCTGACTCAGCACCAATAAAACTCCTCTATTAAAGCTCCGCCTCCTTAAAGAGCCAATCACACGCTGCGCTTAACCTTCTGCTCTTCTCTAAACACTAATAATAATAATAATAATAATAATAAACATCTAACTTTTATTATCAGTAAATCTCCTCTCTGCCTCTCCTGCTGATTAAAGGCAATACAAACACATTAACATTCATTTAATACAGCTGTGTTCAAAATTATTCAACCCCCCCACTGCAATAAAGTGTTTGATTTAGCAAGTTTAACATTCGTTTCTTTCTTTATTTTAATTGTTTTTATTATTTTTAGGGCCTTGTATACTAGACAAATGCGCTGCAAAAAATCTTAGCAATCTTAGCTATTTAAGATAATAATAATAAATGATAATAAATAATAATAAATCTTGTTTTCTTCTCTCATAAGATTGTTTCTTAATAAACATTGTCTGTTTTCACCTTTTACCTTATTTTAAGTACTTTGAATCAAAATAAGCACAACAAGTCTTGCACGTCTATATTTAAGGCAGAAAATCATAGATTTTTGCTTTCAAACATTTTTTTTTCTAATATACCAACATTTTTAGAAAATTATTTAATCTCAATGCTTTTTTTAGAAAGCGTTTTAGCAAGTTTAACATTTATTTATTATCTTGTTCACAAACTGATCAAATGAAGACTTTTGTAATAGATAAATCGTAAGTCTTACTTCACTCATTTTGAGAATTAGTTTTTAAAATCTTACTAAAAATGTAAGAAAATCCTTAAGCTATTTAAAAGTTAGCCTGCAGCTAATCCCGGCTAGCACTGAAGGAGCAGCATGAGCATTGCTCGCTAACTGTCCTAATCGCTAGCTCTTTCACTGTTCAAAAGAAAGTATATCTGCCTGTAACCTGCACATTTACCGCTAGCTTTGAGTTAGCTGCTAATGCTAATGCTGCTGCACCCAGCCTTAGTGGAACTCTGGAAATCTAAGCTTACTGTAAATAAACAGAAGTGAAATCTGTGTAGATTTTTGTTTTTTCTTAATTTACCTTAGCTTTACAGGTCTCTGCTCCCATATTATTTTGCAATGTGCAACTTAAATTGCAACAATATGTTTTCTAATATACCAACACATGTAATTTTTGTGATTTACCTATTGACACAATTATGATTAATAATCAACCCCTTAAAGATTACCTTTCTTAAGAACAGAACATTTTATTTAAATTGCATTTTTAGGTCTATATTTGACCTGATTTGATCCGAACAAGATCAAAAAATAAAAATTAAACTTGCTTAAACACTTTACTGCAGTGGGGTTAAATAATTATGAATACAGCTGTATTTAATAATAAGTCTAAGAATAATAACAGATATATTTTAATTTTGTCTTCCAGAAAAAAGACGTGATCCACCGAATGGTAGGTTCTGTTCTGCTTGATGAATTAAACTGTTGTAAAACGGTTGGAGGAGAGCTGTGTAGACGTCAGGTTCATTTGCAGGCTCTGTTCCAGATGTTTATGTGTTTTTTTGTTTGAAGTGTTGCAGTGCTTTTAATCCTCTCAGCGTGAAGCAGTTTTACCACCATATGTAGCCCATATGATGCAGAGTCTCCCAGTAGCTACAGTATACGACACTAATTCCCCCCGTAGATTATAGTCTGCTTCCTTTTAGCCGCCTCCACCTTCTAAAAGAGCCTAAGACCCAGTTCCAATTCTTACGTGTACCTCTAAATCTCTGCCCATATGATGAGGAGATTGCTTGCTGGTTCGAATCCCGATCATGCAGCTTGCCATCAGCTGCCGGAGCCCTGAGAGAGCACAGTTGGTTGGTCTTGCTCTCTCTGCGTGGTTACAGTACAGTAGATGGCGCTCTCTCTTTCCCCTCATCACTCCTAGGGTGATGTGGATCAGCACAAGGCTGCATCTGTGAGCTGATGTATCAGAACCACAGAGTCGCTGCGCTTTCCTGAACCGTCGCTCCTCTTCATTCCTGTTGGATGTGTTCTGGAAGAACCTTTACGCCTCTCTGGTTATAAATATTAGGCCAGGGTTAATCACTGTAAGAGGATTTTCTCTCTCTCAGCTGTTAATGTTCACCTCCCCCCTTCCCAAATACTATACTGAGCCTGTGTTTAATTGGAGGATGGACGGGGAGAGGGAGAACTGGTCAGGGGCCAGTTAAAGTGGCTTTTTGGCAAAATGTATAGTTTATTTACACCATTTTTGTGTGAATTCATCTTTTTTTTTAACATTTTTTCTTTATATATTTTTTTCTTTATTTAGTTGAGTAATTGTTTCTTCTCATAACCTGGATTCGAACATTACTCAAATATTCACTATTCACTGTATACCTGTAACTCTACCTCTTCACTACTTTACTTTAACTGATGCTCTCAAACTAACTTTATTAAGAGACAAGAAATTCAAGTAATTAACTCTTGATGAGTTCAGCACAGCTGTTAACTGAAAGCTTGAATGAATTCCTGGTGACTCTAATCCAGAAAATCCTGAGATGTGCAAAACTCATCATCTAAGCAAGACAATGTATTTTGGTACAAAATGTATTCTGGTTTGTTTAACTGCTTCAAATCCCAGTCATGCAGATTGCCATCAGCTGCCGGAGCCCTGAGAGAGCACAGTTGGTCTTGCTCTCTCTGGGTGGGTGCAGTACAGTAGATGGTGCTCTCTTTTTCTCCTCATCACTCCTAGGGTGATGTGGATCAGCACAAGGCTGCATCTGTGAGCTGATGTATCAGAACAGAGTCGCTGCGCTTTTCTCCGAGCGTTAGCACTGTGATGCTACTCGGTAAAAAGTTTAAAAAGAGACAGAGTCTGACTTCACATGTGTCGGATGAGGCGTGTGCTGGTCTTCTTCACCCTCCTGGTGTTGGAGCATCACTAGGGATAGAGGGAGATAAAAAGCGGAGTTTCAGCTGAATGGGTGAGCCAATCGGCCAGATAAATGGGTAAAAAATTAGAAAAAATTGGGAAAAAATTAGAAATAAGTCTTAAAAATATAAACATACGTTAGCCAGACGGACAAGAAGCAGTATTTTCAATTAAGAATAAAAATTTATGAAGAAAAAATGTTCAGTGTAGTATCAAAGACACACCACTGGATAGACAAAAAAAGGAATAGAAAGAGAAATAAAAAAAGCATTAAAAGAGAATGTTTTTTAATGATCAAGTTACGGAACAACATACCATTGCACAGTAGGCAGGCCTCTTCACTGTCTGTTTTTAAAACTTGTCTTAAAATATCTTTTTATTTTCAAGCTTTTGACCCAAAGTGAGATTTGATATTGTTTTTTTTTATGTTTTTTACCGTAAGTTTTATCTTTTTGTTTTATTTTTTTTTTGTCTTATTATGTTTAGTGTTTGTTTTTGTTTTATAATTGTTTTTTTAATTTTTAAGTGCTTTAAAAAATTAGGTTGAGTTGAGTTGATCAAAGGTGAAGTAGTTCAATCTCAAATTACATAAAAAAAAAAAACCTTTGAATTTAATTATTACTTAAATGTTCCTCACTAAAAACTGTAGTGGTGTATGTTTAGAGACTCCAGACTGAAATAAGTAAAAGTGGCCCATTTTTTGATTGGCTGTCCTACTTGGCCTTTGCCCATTGGACCCCTGGAATGCCGCCACAGGAGGGTTTTTTTTGGTCCAACCAAATCTTAAATCAGCAAAGATTTAATGCTAAACTACCAAAATAAAAGTAATTCTTGTCCAAAAAGAAACAAGAAGATGCCAGAATATGAAGTAACCAAAGATACAGAATAAATTGGTTCTAAATGGTTCTAAAGAAACATATTGATGATATTCTCTTGTCTAGACGTAGACGGATCCTCACCACAGACTCTATACGCTATATTTAAAAGAAACAGAGATTTGCGGTGGATTACGTCGCGATTGGACGGTTACGTAAAAGAAGCCGAGAGGTCTGGCGTAATTTGCTGGGATTAAAGCAGACAGAAGCTCACAGCTGGAGCAGTGGATTCCAGCTGCTGAACTGAAGCAGCGAATGCGATTTCTCAGCCAGTACAGCGAATTTTAGTGGACTTTTCTTCACGCAGAACCATCAAAATGATGTTCTGCACCACCTTCCTCTCTGCGCCTCCATCTGAAGAGCTGCTGGACGGAGGTTCAGACCTGGGCAGCTGCCTCACGCTCCTGCACTGCCTGGTGATTCCTCAGGACGAGATTTGCACTTCGTTTTCGGAGCCGAGCGCTCGCCTCTCGCTCAGCCCCAGTGAACACTCCTGTGGAGTCATGGGTAAAGTTCTTCTGAATGCCAGTTTGGGAGCTGTGGATGTTGGGGGACCTGGAATCAGCAGTAGAGAATCTAAAATTTTACCAAACTCTTTAGAAAGGCAGGAGCGCAAAGGTAGGTAGGTCTCTCAGGGACTGATGAGGGTGGTTGATGAGGTTTTAATGCGTTTAAATGCGTTTTAATGCCATTTTTTATTGTGTGTTTGTGAGAGGCCAACAGTCCAGGCCAAAAAGTTTGGACACACCTTCTCTTTTTCAGTGTGTTTTCTTTATTATCATGATTATTTACATTGTAGATTCTCACTGAAGCATCAAAACTATGAATGAACTCATGTGGAGTTTTATGTACTTAACAAAACAAAACATGTTTTATATTCTAGTTTCTTCAAAATAAAAGCCCCCTTTGCTCTGATTACTGCTTTGCACACTCTTGGCATCATTCTCTCAATGAGCTTAATTTAAGAGGTGGCCACCTGAAATGAAAAGTTTTCCAACAGTCTTGAAGGAAGGAAGGAGTTCCCAGAGGTGTTTATTAGCACTTGTTGCTCCTTTGTCTTCTTCACTCTGTGCTCCAGCTCACCCCAAACCATCTGGATTGGGTTCAGGTCCGGTGACTGTGGAGGTTCAGCTCATTTTTTATTAAGTACATAAAACTCCACATGTGTTCATTCATAGTTTTGATGCTTCAGTGAGAATCTACAATGTAAATAATCATGAAAATAAAAAAAACGCACTGAAAAAGAGAAGCTGTGTCCAAACTTTTGGCCTGTACTCTAGGTCTCTCAGGGATTGATGAAGGTGGTTGATGAGGTTTGAATTTGTTTTAATGCATTTGTTTATTGTGTGTTTGTGTTTGTGAGAACTGCATACTTTGTACCTTGTACTTGTAGCACCAAGTGGACCAAAAAGTAGAGATGGGACCGATCCGATACAGTATCGGTATCAAGGCTGATATTGACGTAATTTAACGTATCGGATATTGGGTGACCGCAGCCGATCCACTTACCGATCCATATTCCAGTCCACAGCTTGAGCTGGACAATAAACCCGCCGTAGCATTAAACACAAAACGCATCACTGATCCGGATTCCAGTTCCACAGTTTACCCTGAACCTCTTACCCTGAGTCTCCTGCGCAACCAGTGCAAAAAATTTGTCTATAGCCCTAACATATTTAATATTTCGCTTTTTTTTATATATATATATTTTTAAATATTTAATAAAAAAAAAAACTATTGTGTGTTTGTATATAAAGTGTTTCAAATAAATGTATTTTCTTTGGAATACATTTACATTAAATGCACTTGTGTATAACGTTACTCTTCAAAGGGCTGTGTGGTCTGTTTCATTATATCATTATATAATTTTAATCATAGTACCAAATTAACAATAAACTAAAAGTATCAGTATTTGTATCGGTATCGGCAGTTTTATATCGAATCGGATCATCCCACTACCAAAAAGAGTGGATGATGTACTATAAGAGGAGGTGGCTGTATATATAAAAATGAAAAGAAAAATAGAAATAAGAAGATGAGTCATAGATTCAACGTTGTTTGTTTTCTTTCTCATCGTTCTTTTCAGGACCCACTTTGCCGATGGCGACGGTGGACATCAAGAACCCGGAGATCAACAACGTTCGCTACTACAACAACACGCCACTCAACAGCAACCTGCACAGCAACTTCAAAAAAGACAAGGGCAAAGGAAAGAACAAGAAGAAGAAGATCTCCAAAGCGGAAATTGGCACACCAAGCAATTTCAGGTGGGTTTCAACTTCCTGTTCGTTGCGTTGAGTGTGCGTTTGGTTAAGACGCAGTTTAGTTGATTGTATTAGGGATGCACTGAATATTCGGTAACTAAAATTATTCTAAAATGTCAGAAAATGGCAATAATTTGTATTAAACAGTGACATTTTTGAAGCCTCAATCAAATCTCAACAAGCTGATATATTAAATACAGCTCTGGAAAAAAAACAATTCAGTTTCTGAATCAGTTTCTCTGATTCTGCTATTTATAGGTTTATGTTTGAGTAAAATGAACATTGTTGTTTTATTCTATAAACTACAGACAACATTTCTCCCAAATTACAAATAAAAATATTCTCATTTAGAGCATTTATTTACAGAAAATGAGAAATGACTGAAATAACAAAAAAAGATGCAGAGCTTTCAGACCTCAAATAATGCAAAGAAAACAAAAAGTTCATATTCATAAAGTTTTAAGAGTTCAGAAATAATCAATATTTGGTGGAATAATCCTGGTTTTTAATCACAGTTTTTGTTTTCATGCATCTTGGCATCATGTTCTCCTCCACCAGTCTTACACACTGCTTTTGGATAACTTTATGCTGCTTTACTCCTGGTGCAAAAATTCAAGCAGTTCAGTTTGGTGGTTTGATGGTTTGTGATCATCCATCTTCCTCTTGATTATATTCCAGAGGTTTTTAATTTGGTAAAATCAAAGAAACTCATCATTTTTAACAGAGCTGTATATTAAATTGTAGTTTATTAATTGTTTTGAATATTTAGATCAATGCAAAATATTGTTTTATTATCAAGAAATTGTGCTCATAAGGCAGGTCTGCCTAATCTCTTATACGAGTACCCACGCTGTGTAATCTGCAGCTTTATATAGCGTGTGCTTCAGGAATCGGGTTAAGATACTATACGAGGTTTCTGCGCTGTATGTTGTGTAGTGTATGTTTGGCTGTAAAGATCAAATTTTGACCTTAATCTGAACCTCAGTCTGATCACTTACGTGTTTTATCCTTTCAGGCATATCGGACACGTCGGCTGGGATCCCAACACAGGATTTGATGTGAGTATTTTTGCAGCAGTGTGTTTATATATATATATATATATACATTTCTCATTTTCTGTAAATAAATGCTCTAAATGAGAATATTTTTATTTGTAATTTGGGAGAAATGTTGTCTGTAGTTTATAGAATAAAACAACAATGTTCATTTTACTCAAACATAAACCTATAAATAGATAAATCAGAGAAACTGATTCAGAAACTGAAGTGAACTCTCTTCATTTTTTACAGAGTTGTATATATATATCACTGAATATCAAGCATATTCAAATATAGAAACAATATTTTATTTCAGTAACTCAATAGAAGATGTTAAATGAATATATCATATAGATGTATTACACACAGAGTGATCTATTTTAAGATTTGGTGATTATGAAGCTTACAGCCAATGAAAACCCAAAAATCAGTGACTCAGAAAGTTAGAATATTATTTATTATATAAGACCAATTGGTGATTTTGGCAGTGTGGACAATTTGCCAAGCAAGTCCTGCTGGAAAATGAAATCTGCATCTCCATAAAAGGTTTTTTGGGGGTTTTCATTGGCTGTGAGCCATAATCATCAACAATAAAAGAAATAAACGCTTAAAATTGAACTGTGTTTTGAACTGAATTACTGAAATAAAGCAACTTATTAATTATATACAATTTTGTGGAGATGCACTAGTACGTATGTATGTGTGTACTGTATATATATATATATATATATATTAAAATGAATTTAAGAGCTTTTTTGCAGGAGTAATCTCCTATATTACACAATGAGATTTGAAGAAGAAAAAAAATTACAGATCATCATAATCCAAACTAGTCATACTTTAAAAAGAGGAAGAAAAAAGTGGAGTTCATTCGTTCATTCAGTCTCTCTGATGAATTTTGCTTACGTCAGATGGGCGGGGATGATTTTATATATTTATTTTTTATAGCGCTGAGTAGGAGATTATTTAAAGGAGATTTATTGAATTTTTACTCTGGATTTCTACAGTATGTGATTTCAGTGCCTGGATTAGAGCCAGGGACAAGAGGGATCAAAACACAGTAATGATGTTCTCATAATAATCCCACAGTACATCAGGATTTATCAGCTGGTTTGTTTATATGCTGCCATATTGTGCGTATAACAGGACTTTATTTGATTTAGTGATTTATTTAAAGTTATATAATTTAAATAGGCCTGCATTGATAAATACGTTATATATTATATGGATTTATCGTACAATAAATGAACATAATCTCAGTGATATATGATAATGTTCTATATGGTCTATATTGTGTTTATATATTGTGTATTTTTGTTCACATATATAACAGAATGAACAGTATTTTGACCATTCAGTGCTTAAATAACTGTAACTCAATAATTAAGAACTAAAATTAGAATTTATTGACTTTTATTTTCGTTTTTTTATTTAATTTTCTGTTCCACCTTAAATGCTGCAGCCTCTGCTGTCTAGTGCACCATTTTTAAGGTGGAACGGGACAATTCAAATGTATTTATTTAAATTTGATAAATACATTATATATTATGTGGATTTATCGTACAATGTTGATATGGTCTATATTGTGTTTATATATTGTGTATATATTTGTTCACAAATATAACAGAATGAGCAGTCAGTCGTTCTAAATAACCAATCAGTGCTTTAATAACTGTAGATGAATAATAAACTATATATTTACCAAAATATAATAAAAGACAAATTTGTTGTCTTTAAAATACTTTGCTATGCATTTCTATAACATTATTTCATTATGTCAGCGGCATTTAATGGCCTTAATGGAGCAACTAGTTCAGCAATTGATTATTATTGTTCGTTCCTTAATTATTTTATTATTTTACTTTTCCGTTCCACCTTAAATGCTGCAGCCTCTGCTGTCTAGTGCACCATTTTTAAGGTGGAATGGTAAAAAAATTAGCTAACTAACTACTGAGACAAACTAATATCTATATAAAATGTTGAAACTATACATTAAACTACAGTAATATAGCTTGGTGGTTATCATCAATCAATTTTTAACAAGGCTCTATAATAATATCACGATATTTTATGGTATTTTCGCGATAACTGTACTCTTGGTTATATGATAAAACACTGAATTTAAGAAAATATTTCAAGAATACACGACTGCAACAAAATCAAATTTTATTTAATTTTATTATTGCATACAATATGATATAAGGCACACCCCTGATATTAACTAAGATTTTAAAAAATACAAGAATTTGATCAGATTTACAGTAACAGAAGTCAATGATCCAGAATATCATGATAATAATAGTAATAATGCACTCCATATATCTCCATATATCCAGGATTAAAGTAGAATAAATGATACTGTACAGATATAATCTGTCTCTAGTAGATATATAATGGGAAATGAGAACAGTGTGAATCTTTCTTTTGATAAAAACAGTAAAAAAAAAAAGTAGAACTCTGATGTGATAATTAGGGGGGGTGATATATAGGCACCATATTTCAGTATATAATATTGATCACCATATTCAAAAATGGGATTGAGTATATCTATAATATCTAGTATAAAGTACAGGATGTTCCTGCAGTATTAATCCCATCAATATTAAATAAAAAGAACAGTAAGCAGGAGCGTATGAAGTTTTGAAAATAGGAATATTCTGTAAATATATCAGTATTCCTGGAATCATATTTAACCTGGTTTAATCTCGTTGCTGTAATGCATTAATATATATTATTATTATTGTCCTGTTATTAATCATATTTAACCCAAGTTCTAAATCCTTAATTCTCCACAAGATGGCAATACCAAAACAGCAGTGTTACAGCGGCCATAATGGAAAATATGAGGGACATTAAATGATTCATTTGTATTTCGAAAAATATTGATTTTAAAATGTTAAAAGTTCAGGAAAGAGCCATTTTTATGATTTTTATTAATTATGTTTTGACATTTGCAGATGATTTATCCTGAAATATGGTGCCTATATATCACCCATCCCTAATTATCACATCAGGGTTCTACTTTTTTACTGTTTTTATCAAAATAAAAATTCACACTGTTCTCATTTCCCATTATATATCTACTAGAGACAGATTATATCTGTTCAGTATCATTTATTTTACTTTAATCCTGGATATATGGAGATATTTGTAGTGCATTATTATTATTATTATCATGAATTAGTATAATTCTGGATTATTGACTTCTGTTACTGTAAATCTGATAAAATATATATTTTTAGATATTTTTTTATATTTCAGTTATTAGAGGTGAGCCATATCATATTGTGTGCAATAATACAATTTAATTTTCATTTTGTTGCAGTAGTGTATTCTTGAAATATATATATATATTTTTATTCAGTTTATGTCATGTCGCCTAAATAATTGTGAAAATACCATGAAATATTGTAATATTATTTTAGGGCCATATTGCCCTAAAGCACAAAACAAGTCTTTATATAAGAAAAATGCTTTTTTTTTTTTTATACAGTTGTTTGCCAATAATTTCCAAACACTGTCAAAAAACTGTTTCAAATCCTTCACTCACTCAAACTAGTGCTCTTCAGGCTAAAAAGCATATCTTTTTTTGCATGCTATCAAAATAAAAGTCCCATTGTTTTTTTTTATTTTAATTAAACTGACATTATGGTTACTTTCATTAAATAAAAATAAAAATACTTCTAAACAAACGAAACAAATATGAAATCTTATCAATCGCGACAAACTGAATATTTAACTTTCTTGTATACATGTCCTGTTATCCAATCACATTGTGACTATATTGACCAGTTACTGTACATCAGATCAAATCAAATTTATTTGTATAGCGCTTTTTACAAATGATGTTGTCACAAAGCAGCTTTACATAAATGTGATCAAAACCTAAAAAATACACAATGCAAAACCCTGTATAACCCTATATATACTATGAAGATAATATAGTATACAGATAATATATTCTCTGCTTAATTGAGTCAATGTTTTCATTTAATGGTTTATTCCACCAAAATAATTTTACCAGACTAATAACTCTACAGTATTTATCCTGGGAGTGTTATTGGTTCCCTGGTGTGTTTCTGATATATTGTAAAGTGCAGGGCAGGTATAATACACAGCTGTAATTGCATTATTGAGTAATTTAGTTTGCATTTTGCAGCCATTATCTAATTACTGATGATTTAACTTGATTTATTTGTTGTTTTGCAGCTTAATAACCTGGATCCAGAGCTGAAGAACCTCTTTGACATGTGTGGAATCTCTGAGGACCAGCTGAAGGATAAGGAGACGTCGAAGGTCATTTATGACTTCATCGAAAAGAAAGGAGGAGTAGAAGCTGTGAAGGATGAGCTCAGAAGACAAGGTAAGAGATTTACTACCGTATTTTTTGGACTTTAAGGCACACTATCAATGAACGTCTAATTTCTGGTCTATTTTCCTACATAAGGTGCAGCAGATTATAAAGCGAATTAAGCAACGCTAGTAAGGATGCTACATCAAAGTTAACAAGAGTGTCGCCATGTTTTCCTTCTAATGGGGAAGCACCTAAATAAACAAAACTGTAATTCTTAAAATATATATATATATATACATATATATATTTTTTTTTTTAAGTCAAACGAGTGCTGGATGTTAATCTACACAGATTTCTTTCCTGAAAACTGTCTATTTACAATAAGCTTAGATTTCCAATATTTTGTCTCAGGGTGAGATTTCACTGAAGTGTCTCCAGCACTAAGGCTAGGTGCAGCAGCATTAGCATTAGCCGCTTAACGCAAAACTAGTGGAACGTAAATGCTGCCCGATAGCGCTACACTGAGGAACCCTGAGAGTCTTTACTGCTCCTTAATACCCGAGTGTTAGAATTCAGATTATAAGGAGCGCTGATGATTTTTGGGAAAATGAAAGGATTTTAGGTGTGCCTTATAGTTCGAAAAATACGGTCATTTTTTAATTCACAAACCTTAACATACAGCCTTCTGGTTCAACTCTGCTGCCTAATTTAAGGTGTCAAGTTTCAAATGAAACCACTTATTGCGTCAAGTTAGAAAATGTATCAGAAAATTAGAATATTATTTTAAGACAAATCTGTACTTTTGGCAGTGTGGACAGTGTGCCAAGTCCTGCTGGAAAATAAAATCCACATCTCCATTTTCACTGGCTGTTAGCCATAATCATCAACAATAAAATTAACAAACACTTTAAAATAGATTACTTTGTGTTTAATACATCTATATAATATATATTCATAAAGTTTAAAGAGTTCAGAGATCAATATTTGGTGGAAAAACCCTGGTTGTTTTTTTAACCACAGTTTTTTTTTTCTTCATGCATCTTGGCATCATGTTCTCCTCCACCAGTCTTACACACTGCTTTTGGATAACTTTATGCTGCTTTACTCATGGTGCAAAAATTCAAGCATCATCCGTCTTTTTCTTGATTATATTCCAGAGATTTATCATAAATGTATTTTTACAACATATTTTTTTATGTTTTCTCTCTCTCTTAAGCTCCTCCTCCTCCTCCCTCCAGAGGTGGCCCGCCTCCTCCTCCACCTCCTCACAACTCAGGCCCGCCTCCTCCTCCTCCACCCTCTAGAGGAGGCAGAGGAGCACCGCCCCCACCTCCTCCCTCCAGAGCTCCCTCCTCTGCTCCTCCTCCTCCTCCGCCCTCCAGACCGGGTATGGGAGTGCCTCCACCTCCTCCACCCCCGAACCGGGGCCACGTTCCAGCCCCGCCTCCACCCGCTCCTGCCTCCATGGCCCCACAGGCTCCACCCCCTCCACCTCCTCAGTTTTCTTCAGGAGGAGCACCACCACCTCCTCCACCTCCGCCTCCTCCACCGGGACCGCCTCCACCCGCACCTCCTCCACTCCCGGGCGTGGATTCGGGAGAGACCACACCCTCTTCAGGGGGCGGGAAGTCGGCTCTGCTGGAGCAGATCCGGGAGGGGGCGGCGCTGAAGAAAGTGGATCCGGGGAACAAGCCGTCCGGAAACAGCGGCGGACGAGGAGCGCTCCTAGACCAAATACGACAGGGAATCCCGCTCAAAACTGTGAGAATTTACCATCATTTTATCTCTTTATCTTTATTATTAATAACTTTATTACTGCAGTTCTTCTCCTCCTGTCAGATTAACTCTAACTCTAATTCTAATTCTTCTCTTCAGTTCTGCTGAAACTGAGACTCAGTCCTTATTAATCATGTTGATCTAAAGAGCTAAAGGCTAAAGCTGCTGTTTCCATGTGGGTCAGCCAGACGTCTTCCTGTAGCAGTTTTTTTGTCTCCAGTTTCTAAGAGTCTTTATTTGAAGGTGTAGAAACAGTACTCACCGCTCTCTGACTTCTGTATCTGTAATTTCTCTAAAGAAAAGAAAGAACTTCTACTTTTAATAGTTTTAACAGAGTTCTCTGTGTTTCTGTTTTAGTCTTTTATTCTAGTTATTATGATGATGAAAGTGTGAATGTGCTGTAAGTGTATGTGTGTAATAATTGACATTTTAAAAATCCTTTTCCAAAGCTTAGTTTATTTTTATTGCTATTTACAGCTGCAGCTGTATTGCTGTTTAAAGCTGTTAACCAATTGACATTTTGCTAAAAAAAAAAATGCAATACACTTTTATAATATACTATTATTATTATTATTATTATTATTATTATTATTATTATTATTATTATTATTATTATTATTATTATATATGTATTTTTACAATAATATATATATACAGCTCTATAAAATTATGAGAGCACTTCAAAATGTGAATCAGTTTCTCTGATTTTACTAAATTAAAAAGCTCTGGAATATAATCAAGAGGAAGATGGATGATCACAAACCATCAAACCACCAAACTGAACTGCTTGAATTTTTGCACCAGGAGTAAAGCAGCATAAAGTTATCCAAAAGCAGTGTGTAAGACTGGTGGAGGAGAACATGATGCCAAGATGCATTAATGAAAACTGGGATTAAAAACCACCAGGGTTATTCCACCAAATATTGGTTATTTCTGAACTCTTAAAACTTTATGAATATGAACTTGTTTTCTTTGCATTATTTGAGGTCTGAAAGCTCTGCATCTTTTTTGTTATTTCAGTCATTTCTCATTTTCTGTAAATAAATGCTCTAAATGAGAATATTTTTATTTGTAATTTGGGAGAAATGTTGTCTGTAGTTTATAGAATAAAACAACAATGTTCATTTTACTCAAACATAAACCTATAAATAGCAAAATCAGAGAAACTGATTCAGAAACTGAAGTGATCTCTTCACTTTTTACAGAGCTGTATGTTTTTTCAGTTTTTAGTTAATTTGTTTCCTATAAAAGTTTTATATTTTGTACACTGGATTTTGTACCGTTTCCAGTTACTGACTGGACCTGAAGAGCTTAAACAGCAAAAATAAACTTACACTGGTGTTTTTTTCAGGTGTCAGATGCGCCTCAGCCGCCCACGCCCACCTCGGCTCCCTCAGCTGGGATAGTTGGAGCTCTGATGGAGGTTATGCAAAAGAGGAGCAAAGCAATCCACTCTTCAGGTGTGTAAGAGATATTTAGGAGGAACCAACAAATTAAAAATGCTCACAATTTTAAGCAAATAAAAATTCTCCTAAGGTGTATCTCTTGATCCTAGTGTTTACATACAAGCTATGGATATTCTGAAGTAAACAATGAAGCACTGTTGTAAGACGCTCTGGATAAGGGCATCTGCTAAATACCTTAAATATAAATGTACATATAAGCATATTTTCATGCATTTATATTTAATGAGTCAATTATATATTGAGTTAATTTCTAATAAATAGGAATGGACCGAATATTTGTCAACGCAAAAATGTTCAGCTGAGAATAAAAGTGTAAAAACTCAATAATTTATACCCAACAATGACCTATTTATTTTAGGTCATATTGCAGTGTTTCCTCTACTAATTATTTTCAGCAGCTACACCACTTTACTGGATTCTAAGATACAAAACGAAACAAAAAAGACGTCAGAATTCGCTAAAAATCAAGGATCACTACCAGTGTCCACAGGGCTGTGAAAAGTTTCAGCGAGTAATCCAGCTCAGAATAACAGTTAACTAGTATCTCTGCTAAAAAAAATAAATAAATAAAAAACACTCCCTAAAACACATTTTTTCTAAAAGCTATAATGACTATAATGTTAAAATATTAAAATGTTAATGTTGATAAATATAATTTGGGATACACAAAGCTCCTCCCTATTGTTTCGGCTGCATGAATGATCACAGTATAAACCAATAGGGAGTGGGAATGGTATATGTTTCTACTTCTTTACATCCAATCACAATCAGATTCACTCTATCTGGATGGAGAGATTTATCTGGATAGGGGTTTTATTGAACGATGAAAAGCCAGAATAAAAAAACAGCTGAAATGAAACAGGAGTAACAAGACTATTTTTATTAAAATGTAAGGAGTAGAAAGTTCAGATAACAAATAGCTTTACTACGCAGGCCTCCCGGCCAGTAAAACCACTCCAAATGATCCAGAATACAGCAGCACGTCTGGTCTTCAACCAACCAAAACGGGCACATGTCACTCCGCTGCTCATTGAGCTCCACTGGCTACCGGTTGATGCTCGCATCAAATTCAAAACTCTTACAATCGCCTACAAGGTGATGACAGAACAGCTCCTTCCTACCTGCACTCGCTCCTGAAGGCTTACGCTACCTCCCGGCCGCTGCACTCCTCCAATGAACGTCGCCTCGCTTTACCAAACAAACATTCACACAAAGCAATCCAGACTGTTCTCATACAGAGTTCCCCAATGGTGGAACAAACTACCTTCCACTACCAGATCAGAAGAATCTCTCACTATCTTTAATAAACTCCTGAAGACAGAGCTCTTCAAAGAGCACTTACTCTCCTAACACCTCTAACTAACTACCTTCTACTACCAGATCAGGAGAATCTCTCGCTATCTTTAATAAACTCCTGAAGACTGAGCTCTTCAAAGAGCACTTACTCTCCTAACACCTCTAACTAACTACCTTCTACTACCAGATCAGGAGAATCTCTCACTATCTTTAATAAACTCCTGAAGACTGAGCTCTTCAAAGAGCACTTACTCTCCTAACACCTCTAACTAACTACCTTCTACTACCAGATCAGGAGAATCTCTCACTATCTTTAATAAACTCCTGAAGACAGAGCTCTTCAAAGAGCACTTACTCTCCTAACACCTCTAACACACTAACTACTTCTAACCTCATTTCCTTCTTCCCCTCCTTCACTCCTCTATCCCTTTATTTCCCTTCAACCTCCTTTAAGCCCTATCTAAAAATGGGTTATTTTAATTCCTATTACTTTGTACTTCATTATTGTAAGTCGCTTTGGACAAAAGCGTCTGCCAAATGTAATGTAATGTAATAATTGTGTGAAAATGTAAAAATAAAAATTACTCAAGTAAAGTATAAATAACCAATATCTAAACATATTATTTAAAACCCGTATCTAATATAATCATTTTATCTCTTTGCAGATGAAGATGAGGATGATGAGGATGTTGAGGACTTTGAGGAAGATGATGAGTGGGATGACTGATGAGACACTACCCTCCTTAAACGCCTGATTAAGACACTAAAATAGATCCTATCTCCCTGAATCTCACTCAGATGTTAATGTTGTAAATGATCAGCTGGTTTGCTGTAAGTTTTGTTGCCTTTAAGCTTTTTTTTTATTATTATTATTAATCTGTGCAATACCTCATTCTCATCTGATTTATCATGTTTATTATTTGTTTCTTTTCTTTGTTATTTTGTTTTTTGGTTCCTTTTTCAGATTAACGTTTGATTTTACATCAAGGTCTCTTGATTCGTAGAGTTGAATGTTTGTTTTACTTGTTTATTTTTTGTTTATTTGTTTGTTTAATTGTTTTTTTTTTCATCATTCATAGAAGGGAGGTTCGAGGAACAAAAGAAAAAAACTATGAACATTGTTAACATTGCTATTTGTTATTGAAAGCGAGAAACACTATTTTCATACCTTTTAGTCTCTGTATCATACATTTTCTAACTCCAGTTCTAGTTTAGCGCCATTATTTTCTTAAAAAGAATCAGCTTTTTGGAATATTTAGCCCCGCGGCTGATTTGTAAATTTACTCAGAGTTTAAGTCTGTTATATTTTTGCACGAACTGAGAGAGAGAGATAATAAAAATATAATAAAAATATAGTGAAAATACATGAACACAGCAATATCATGGTGAGATCAACAAAACAGCTAAAAAATGAACACAATATAAAGAACACGCTTTAAAAATGCTTTAAAATCATACGATACTGCCAACACTACACTTTAACTAAAGCCCTGGTTGTATTTCTGATTTATTCTTATCAGCCAGAGATTCAGATGATTTTTTTTTTGCGTATGTATTTTATTTCAGGTGTATTTCAGTGAATGGATGCTTTATTTTATTCCAGTCGATGTTGTTCATGTATGTTTAAAACGCAGAAGAGTTTGGGACATTCCTGCAGTTTTTCCGCTGCGTAAAAAGCCTTCATTTATCCTGCTAATGAAAGATGTGCTGCTGGTGACGCTTTACTAACTCTTCATACAGAAGCCGTTTGAGAGGCATGACTCTAATTACTGCAGGTTTAATGTACTGGCAAGACCACCGGACATTTAATCATAGAAATATACTGATTTTAACAGGAGAATTAATGCTTTTAATTTTTGTTTTCTTCATCTGGGGGTCAGATCTGTATCAAAAACAATGCAAAACGTTGGGAATATTAGCTCAGAAGGAGATTTATTAAAAATGTACACTCCAATAAACGTTATTTCCAGATTCTGTGTGGGTGTGTGTAATGACTTGCATGTCTTTATTCATTATTCAGAAGCATTTTATATAGACCCTCTATCAAAGCCGCCAATATAGGACACAGCTTCCGCAATTTACGAGGGTAGAGCAGGATCTACAGGCCCAGCTGCAACATGTACTAAGCCCAAGCCCGATTTAAACCCCACATTTTTTTTTTTTTAAGTAGAGCGTTAAAACTGATCTTTTATCTACAAAGTAGAACATTTAAACTCTTTTAGACCTGAATTATGTGCCAGTATTGGAAAAATATATGAGAATGCTGTTTTCAATCAGTAATGCACACAAAATAACTACTGTATCTACTGTCCTTATATAAAATCTATGTTAAAAATAATCCAATTACCTACATTTTTATTGCTAAACATGATAAAAAGTGTTAAAAATCACAGATTTAGTATTAATAAAAGTTTGTATTACTTTGCCTCATTTGTTCTGTAGTACTGATATGCCCTAATGTCTGAACTGCTAATAAGCTACTGTTTCATTGGCTGGTTTATGATCTTTTCTGATGGAGGACAGGTCTCAATTAGCATTCTGTGCAAGAAAACATTTGAAAAAAGAAACGACAAGAGAAACTAAGGGTTAAAATAATTACATATGATCAGAGAAAGCCCGATAAAACTAAATACTGTATGTTTTTACCCTCAAAAATTAACAATGTCCTTCATAACATTGTCCTGCAGAAGAAGGAAGAGGTTTGATTCACTGAGGACGTTATCCTGAGATCCTGAGTTTTCAGGCTTTTTGAATGAGCGAAATCTGTTCGGAATGATGATAATAAACATTGCAACACTGAAGAAGCATAGACCTATTATTTTATAAAAAATAGCTATTTAGAACAAAAAACTATATGCTTTTTTTAAGCATATAGCCTGTAGCAAAACACAATAAGGCTACGCACTGCACTAAAATTAAACTATAAAAGACCAGAACTGTAACATAATTTACTATTACTTTCGTCTACTCAATATGTAGGTGATTAACAACAATTAAGAATATTAAACACTTTCTAAACAAACAAATGTATTTATTTTAAGCATATAACCATATACTATTCTAACTTGTGCAACATTTATTCAAAACACAGTTTTTTTATTTGTTACTTTACTATATTGCAATTATCACAGCATATCGGTATATCAAATAAAAATAGCATTAAAACAGACGCCTACGTCACAGACTGTTTTCTAGAGGCTGATTCGGGCCTCGGGTTGGGTTGGGTTCAGTTCGGGCAGAGAATGTAAGCTCTACCCCAATGTAACATCATGCAAAAATATAATACATGGCCACGTCTTATTGAGGCCCTTAGCAAAGGTTCTATTCTTAATGCCCGTATAATTATTCAGGATCAGGAATCAGCAGCTCTTTCCTGAAACCATCCTGGCCTGCATTTCCTCAGTTTCCTCCAATCAGGCGTCTGGAGTTCCTGTTCTTCATACACATACCTGAACTCTTCAGGGCCAATCAGTCACTTAACTTTTTATACATTTAAATAATTTAATACTTTTTTTTTAACAATCTAGAATCTCCGTAAGTTCTCGTTTTTATTTTTATTTTTTATTTTTTTTTGGTTTGTGCTGTGTGTCACGTCTCGTTCTGTTTACTGCAGTGGACAACATGCACATTCTATCCCTGGAGAGGCTGTGCACGGTCCTGATTAGTGCGCTCTATGAGTACCATTATCAGCCGATAATGCACCATAACCGAAGCTCTCCATGTATTACTCCGCCTCATACAGGTAACCTAGCAACGATGCAGCGCTTACAAGCCAAACAGCACAGCTACAAACAAACAGAGCAGCAATGGAACTATTTTATCACAATATATAATCACAATAATACACAATTGGCACTGAGAATATTACATATTATAACACGAACCTCGAGTGTATTATTGCTTAAATCTATATTAAAATAAATTTAATTACTGTAAATACTTTTTGATGATAAAAAAGTGTTCTAAATCACAGATCAGAATTATATGCATTTGCCTCATTTGTTCTGTAGTGCTGATATGCTCTAATGTCTGAGTTGCTAATGAATTTTTTTTGTCCAGTGCAGTGGGCGGGGCTAAGCTACTTAGCTACTGTTTCATTGGCTATTTTTTCTTTTTGGGTTAGGGTGGTGGCGGACCATGTTTATTCATTTATTTCTTTAATTTATATATACATATATGCATTTAATACATATATATATATTTTTGTGAGCAGAGACATTCGGAGGGTTCAGGATTGGAGGGATTGAGATGCATAAGGGAGAAAAAACAAACAAACAAACAAAAAATTGGCTAGTTTTTGATATGTTCTGATAGATAACAGGTCTCAACCAGTGTTCTGTGCAACAAAAAAACTGAAAAAAGAAACTTTATGAGGTCCATGGTAATTGACACAGGTTCAGAAAGGGTTAAAATAATTACATTTTGATCAGAGAAAGCATGAAAAACTAAATACTGTATGTTTTTATCCTCAGATATTAACATTGTCAGAAGCAGGAAGAGTTTCTGATTCACCGAGGACGTTCTCCTGAGTTCCCAGTAGAGGCGTTTAACTCAGCGCTGCAGTTACTGCTCCTAAAAACATTTCCCTGTGTGCTCTGAACAGCTGTGAAGTGGATTTAGGCCGGGGAACTTTTCCAAAGCACACAAACAAACACAGAGAGCGGATTAGGTGTTACACTGATACACATATAACTAACACTCTCCCATTAGTACTGAGTCATGTGGGTCGTGGTTTTGGCTAATCTGATGACTGTTATCTAAGATACATTCTCTTTTGGTGAATTCCTGCAGATAAATCTTAAATTTTTACACCAGGAGTAAAGCAGCATAAAGTTATCCAAAAGCAGCGTGTAAGACTGGTGGAGGAGAACATGATGCCAAGATGCATGAAAAAAAAAAACTGTGATTAAAAACCATCAGGGTTATTCCACCAAATATTGATTATTTCTGAACTCTTAAAACTTTATGAATATGAACTTGTTTTCTTTGCATTATTTGAGGTCTGAAAGCTCTGCATCTTTTTTTTGTTATTTCAGTCATTTCTCATTTTCTGTAAATAAATGCTCTAAATGAGAATATTTTTATTTGTAATTTGGGAGAAATGTTGTCTGTAGTTTATAGAATAAAACAACAATGTTCAATTTATTAAAACATAAACCTATAAATAGAAAAATCAGAGAATCTGATTCAGAAACTGAAGTGCTCTCTTCATTTTTTACAGAGCTTTATAGGTATCTACACTGATGGGCGTGGTGTTCTGGAAATGAGGTGTGTTCAGGTACATTTCTGAAGTTTTATCTTGTTTATCTTGGTAACAGAAAACACAGGAGCTCCACTGACTGAATACAACCTAGACAGACGCCAACAGTCAGACGCTCATCGCTATCTCGGTAACACAGGTGCTGTGCCGAGCCGAGCGTACGCCCCCACTTATTACACACACATGAACACACAGCAGCACAAACCCAACTTTTACATCAACAATAAACAGAATAGTAAATAAAATAACATTGCTGTTCCCGTAAATGAGCTGCTGGAGCTCCTTCACAGCGTCAACCAGCAGCTCAGTTTCCTCTGCTGAGAAGAGTTTGTTGAACACGTCCAGGTAGCTGCACCGTTACAATAGCAATCCACCAAAGACAGAGCTCACCTGATCTACTCTTAAAGGGAATGATGAGCTCTTAAAGAGACGCTCTGATTGGTTTATTTCATGTTACGCCCAAAATTACCCATAAAGAGGTTAATTAGTACATGCCTTTTGCTTTGCCTTTCAAGATGCACAAGCTGTACTTTTCCTGTCGTTACGATAGCAAAGGCACACTGAAGATACATCCTAAATCAAGCTGCACGGATGACAGCTCGTCTATAGATCACTAAAATAAGAGTTAAGTATATACTAGTTTGTGTTCACACCCAGATGATTAATTTGAGAACCTCAATCAAGAAAAATCAAATCACAATCAAATATTTAATGTTTAAAGCACATCAAAGCAATTATTTACATTTTTACAGACATGACTCAACTCGAAATAAGTAGCTAATCAACACTAAAAAGAACTATGAAATATAAATGAACTTCAGGAAATGATATATTGCTCCTTCAATGTGCTGTAAAAGCAGAACTCAGAATCAGATTCATATAAAAATAAATAAAAAACCAACAACTTCCTTTACAATAAACTCACTATTGCACTCACTATTTCTGAGATCAAACAACAAGTAGTGTAAACTGATGGACGTCCTGCTCTCTTGTGTCCATAAGTGTTTAGAGAAATTACCATGTGAAGGAAAAGAGGAAGATCTTCAATCTTCTCATCATCTTCCACGACTGATTCACCACAGTTTATGAGAGTAACACAGAGACTGTGGATGATGATGGTGTTTTACTCTGCAAATGATATTTAAACCTGGCTGTCCTTCATGTTTTGTTACCGGAGATATTTGGGAAGTTCCACCTGTTAAAAGAAACGGGAAAAGCATTGGTTAGCTATTTATAGGTTTATGTTTGAGTAAAATGAACATTGTTGTTTTATTCTATAAACTACAGACAACATTTCTCCCAAATTACAAATAAAAATATTCTCATTTAGAGCATTTATTTACAGAAAATGAGAAATGACTGAAATAATAAAAAAGATGCAGAGCTTTCAGACCTCAAATAATGCAAAGAAAACAAGTTCATATTCATAAAGTTTTAAGAGTTCAGAAATCAATATTTGGTGGAGTAACACAGTTTTTTTTTTCATTCATCTTGGCATCATGTTCTCCTCCACCAGTCTTACACACTGCTTTTGGATAACTTTATGCTGCTTTACTCCTGGTGCAGAAATTCAAGCAGTTCAGTTTGGTGGTTTGATGGTTTGTGATCATCCATCTTCCTCTTGATTATATTCCAGAGGTTTTTAATTTGGTAAAATCAAAGAAACTCATAATTTTAAGTGAAATCTTTATTTTTTTTCCAGAGCAGTATATATAGCATTATAGCAGTGGACCACTAAAGTTCAGCAACCTAACTGCTGCTGCTGATTACCTCTTTAACTTTAGGTCTTATCGTATGTCTTCAAAAAGGGGGCAGATGATGCAACAATTAATTATTATTCTCTATTTCTTAATTCCTCTGTGATAGGGAGCTGAAATTAGCCTTTATTAGCTTTTATTTTATAAAAATTTTCCATTCCGCCTTAAATGCTACAGCCTACTCCATCTGTTGCTGTATTTAAGGTGGAACGGGAAAAGTTAGCTATTAAGCTAGCTACCTACTGAGACAAACTACTATAGCGATTGTTTTTTTATCGTCGCTGTCCAATAAAAAACAAGTATCTCCAAAAAAAAGCAACTTTACTGGAGAAAAATACAATAAAATCTTCTTAAGTTTGAATGAAAGTCAATGTAAAAAGAATTTCAGGTAATTGTGGAGAATATCTATTTATCCATTCATCAAAAATCAAAATTGTGACACAGTGTGAAGAAGAGTTAGATTGTTCAAATTATGTAGTAAAACAAAAATATTTACAAAAATGGAGATACTTGCACTGTTAGGCTTGTTATAAAGAAAACGACCATAAACATTGAAACTTTACATATATTACTATGGTAATATTGTGATTATTGTAATATTTAACAAAAAAAATCCCTGTTTAATATTTCTGAGACAAGAAAAAGAATTTTAAGAATTTTAAAAAGACTAAACCAGAAAGTAGAGAAGTTCCCATACATGATTTTAGACTAGCCTTGACCTGTATACTGTATTATATTATTTTCTCTGCTCCCAACATAATTAAACCCACTGATCAGTTTATTTACAACCCGTTTCTTGAATCAAAAACACTTTGGGAATATGTGTATTAAAGGCTATTTATTTTATTTGTTTTGTATTTTATTCTAATGGCTTTTAATTTTGATAAAACCATCCGTCAGTAAAGGAAAACATGCTCATGTTTATTTAGTGCTGCCATGCGGTTGCCCGGCACTGGAAGGTATTTGTCTTATCGAGAGAGCTCAAACTGGGCTCTATTTATAGTGGCATTAAGTGGGAGGTATTTGTGGGGTCGGTATTCTGTCATCTGGGGGTTAGAACCATTTATTTCCATCACAGGGACATAACTTTCAGCAGGAGTTTAATAGTGCTCTATCTGTTTGTTCTTGTGACCCATAACACATTTCTGAACATACGTATATCACCCAAACCCAAACCTGAGCTTCTGGCTGTAGAAGAAATATCTTTACGGTATAAAAACCCTACAGCAGACGTAATGATTAACAAATAACTAGTATAGTATAATAAAAATGGCTGGAATGCTGATAGATTACTGGGCTGCATGTCTTTATTTTCCCACGCAAGCTAAAATAATTATTATCTGCAGCTGTTCAGCTGTAATTTCCTTTTTTCCGGTTGAGCAACTTTCATTTTCTCTAAAACTGTCATCCTGTCATCTGCCATGTTGATATAAAACCTTTTTTCTCCTTGTAAAATCATTTTCTCAAAGCTCAAAGTAGCTCCAGACTTCATTGTTTGAAATCTGATGGCTCTAACATTTAAAACAAGGCACTTATGGCTTTAAAAGTGCATAAAACACTGTTTAAATATCTTAAAATTAAGTCACAATATATCAAATGATGAGCCAGAACAGATTGCAAAATTAATTCTGTGGAAATGTATGAATATAATAGAGATATTTTAGCAACAGCTGGAATTTGTGCATTTCCAGTTTGTGCTCGTTAATAAATTTATCAATTTTAAGACAAGCGAATTAAGAGGGTAAAAGTACTCTAAAAGTGCTCTATCAAAAAAGTAACATGAGTAGAAATTGAAGTGTTTTTAAGCTACACACTTAAAGGAAAACTCTGGTTTAAAATTGACTTTTAGTGTACAGTCCCTGACAGAAGTTCTGTCGCTTATCCATGTTGTGGAAACAAAAGCTTATAACCGGACTTTAAATTCGTCCATTGTTTTTAGAAATGAATTAAATGAAAGCTAAAACCCTCCCAAATGAGGTTTAATTTACGAAAATAATTTTGCTTCACTGCAGAAATATTGATTATTTAATAAAGACAGAAAGGTCAGATTTTGGCAAGACAAAAGTTTTGTCGCCCACAGAAAGTAATGTGAAAATCAAACAAATAATTTACTTCAAATACAAAAATATGTTTCATAACATTGGTGAATGAAGTCATGGTGCTATTAGAGCCATGTGGTTCAACAATGATTCATACAATTTATTGATGAAGTCATCAGGAATAGCAAAGAATGCAGTCTTATATGCCTCCCAGAGTTCATCAAGATTCTTTGGTTTTGTCTTCCAAGCTTCCTCTTTCATCTTACCCCAAACATGCTCAATGATGTTCATGTCTGGTGACTGGGCTGGCCAGTCCTGGAGCACCTTGATCTTCTTCGCCTTGAGGAACTTTGATGTAGAGATGGATGTATGAGATGGAGCATCATCCTGCTGCAAAATTTGACCCCATTTATAATTGGGAATGTAAGAGGTAGCTAATACTTCTTGATATTTTAGGCTAGTGATATTGCCTTTCACCTGCAAATGTTTCGCACACCCCCATACTAAATGTAACCCCAGACCATGATCTTTCCACCACCAAACTTAACTGTTTTCTGGGTGAATCTTGGATCCATACGGGCTCCAGTAGGTCTCCTGCAGTATTTGTGGCGGCAGTGGTGTAATTCAACTGAGGATTCATCTGAGAAATCCACCTTCTGTCACTTTTCCAGTGTCCAGCCGTTTAGCAGCCTTGGCAAATGCCAAATTGCCAAAATCTGACCTTTCTGTCTTTATAAAATAATCAATATTTCTGCAGTGAAGCAAACTTATTTTCGTTAATTAAACCTCATTTGGGAGGGTTTCAGCTTTCATATAAGTCATTTCTAAAACTAATGAATGAATTTAAAGTCAGGTTATAAGCTTTTGTTTCCACAACATGGGTAAGCGACAGAACTTTTGTCAGGGACTGTAGTAAAACATGATAAAAAATACTTATCTGTGTTAAATAGCCCTCCTCCTCTCTCCTACAGCTTTCTGAGATACAGTAATTTTGTGCTTTTTGCCGCTTCTGGGCATATTTTGCCCTGATAAATCACTTTTAACACCGTTATCCAGGCTCAAAGCAGCTGAAAATGACAAAGACATATGTATACATAGACTCCACATAGCCTGACTCCTAGTGTAGAAGCTGGCACCAGGAGGCAGGCTATGTGGAGTCTATGTATATATATGTCTATGTTATTATCAGTACAGTGATGGCGTCGCTCGGAGCTGAAGCTAGTAGTGTTATAGGATGTAAACAGTGGTGTTTAATAAGCTTTTTCTGCACTTTTTAAGTTATTAATTCTTCATTATAAATGTTAGGGCTCTCCGGATTCTACCAAAGAGGTGTGGAGCTACTTTGAGTCTGGATTGGTTCTTATAGTTATTTGTTTAGAGTTTCCCCTGAAAAATCTCAGTTTAAAGCGTCATAGGGTTACTTCCCCTAACCTAACCTAGTGGTGAAATGGGATTAAAGTGGTGAAATGGGATTGGACCTTAATTCCTGTCTGGAAAGATGCCCTGTAATGTTTTTTAGGACACGAAAAAGGAATTTATTTAGTCTAAACACTAAAGTACACTGGTTTCCACACATGATTCTAGACTAGCACTGACCTGTTTACTGTATTATTTTCTTTTCTCTGCTCCCAACATACTTAAACCCAATGATCAGTTTATTTCCAACCCGTTCCTAAATCAAAAACACTAAGACTCTTTTTGTCACTTTTAAGTCACTTTTTGGATAGATCACTAAGAAAACTAAAGATTTAGTGTACTTTTACTAAAGTCTGGATCTTTAGTAGTTTGACTTTATATATCTCTGGTTTTTGAGAGTGTCACAGTGTGATATTCACCCTTTTGAGAGTCTTGATGCTGCTGGATCGGATGGAATTCATGAGTTCGTCGTGAGCTGAGCGCTGAGGCGTGGAAGGTCTGGAACTCTCTCGGTCAGCGATCGGCCTCAGGGCGTTTTTCAGTTCCTTCAGGATGCTCTCCGTCTCCTTTTCCTTAGGCACCTTCTTCTTCCCTTTCTTAGTCTTGGTCTTGGTCTTAGTCTTGGTCTTGCCTTGAGTCTGAAGCTGATCCTGGTCTTTGGAGCTGGACTCGTGTAGTTTGATGACCTCTGCGATCTTTCTGGTGGGAGCTTTCTTCTCTGCAGCATTCTTTTGGACGGATTTGGGTGGAGATGATGGAGGAGGAGGTGGGGGAGGAGGTGGAGGTGGTGGTGGTGGAGGTGGTGGTGGAAGTAGGTTCGGTGGTGCAAGGACTGAAGGACGTGGAGGAGGAGGAGGTGGTGGAGGAGGAGTGTTCTTCTTCGCCAGATCAGATGTTGAGCTGCGAGGAAGCTTCGGAGAAGACCATGGTGAACCCCGAGGTGAACCGTAAGGGGAAGACGTTGGGGTGCTCCTCTGCAGGATACTGGTGCGAGGGTTGATTGGATTGGTCGCTGGATTGGTCGCTGCGCCCCCTTGCTGCTGACGTTGTTCCTGCATTCTCTTCTGCCTCTGTCGGTCCTGGTTGCGAGTGAGGATGCTGGTCATGCTCATGCGAGGGCCCGGTAAATCGAACTGGTAGCCCAGTTTGAGCAGAGTGGTGTTCTCCTTCAGCAGCTTCACTATCTCCATCTCCACCTGACCTCCCAAAATATGGCGCTGGTTATGGAAGCGTAGCTCTGTTAGCGTGCCGTTGCGTGTGAGGGCTTGCACCAATGATAAGATGCCCTTTCCTGAGATAAAGTTAGACTCGATGTTGAGGTTTGTGATGTGGGAGTTCTCCCTCAGCATTTTGGCGATGGCGAAGGCCACGTGGTCGTCCGCGTGAGTGTTGGCGAGGCTGAAGATTCGCACGTGAGCGTTAGAGCGAAGAGCTTCCGCGAAACGAATCAGAGATTCCTGTGAAACGTTGTCGAGGTTGTTGAGGTTGACCTCGGTGGTGTCAGGGTCATTACTGAGGATCTTCTCCAGAGCTTCGTCCACCACCGTTGGGTTTCCAGACGCTTGGCTGGAATCTTGAGCTCTAAGACCACTGGGGTCCGTTGGGGAACGCCTCTTCTGGAGAGGCTCCTCTGGATGAAGAGTTGAATGACCATTATAAAGATTTAACGGAGGAGCACACTCTTGTTCTTTGTCTTCTGCTTTCTTTATCTCTTCTTCTTCTTCATCTTCATCCTCTTCTTCTTCATCCTCTTCTTCGTCTTCCTCATCCTCTTCCTCCTCTTCAGTCACGGGCTCCTCCTCATCTTCTTCTTCTTCCTCTTCGTTCTTATGCTCAGTACATACTTTGCTTTTTTCGTTCTCCTCGGCAGATTCTTTTTCATCTTCTGATTCCTCGCTGTTACTTTCTGTCACACATTCTTCTTTTTCATTTTTCTCTTCACCCTGGAGTCGACAGAATAAATCAGATTCACACAATCAGAAAAAAACCCATTGCACAGATGTAATACAATTTTCTATTTACTATTTACGAATTTCTCTTTAGGGAATTATTTTCTGACTATAATTTAAAATACAGTGAAAAGTTAAAGAGCTATATTTTTGTTCGGTTTAGGGGGTTACTCAACAGATAGAGAAAGATAAAATGTGTTTCATCAGAAATACAGCTGCCAAAATATTAGGTACATTGTATAAACAATATACTCCTTACATTTTCACACAATTATCTGAACTTTCTCCTCCTTACATTTTAAAATTATCATTATTACTCCTATTTAATTTCAGCTGTTTTTCATTCCGGCTTCTCAACGTTCAATAAAACCCCTATCCAGATAAATCTCTCCATCCAGAGTGAATCTGATTGTGATTGGATGAGAACTTGAGTTACTTGAGTAAAAGCTTAAGTTGATTCTTAAACCCTAGTATCTCTATTTCTACCTGAGAATTGAATGAGAATACTTTTAACACCTTTGCATTTCATAATTTTTTTACAATCTGCAATCCCATGACTTTTAGCATTTCAGTGTATAGATAAAAAATCTATAGGTAAAAAATCACAAGGAATGGACCATTGAAAATGCTTGAAAGTGACAATTTTATAACTTTCATTGTCCTCTTCTTTTAAATTTGCCATTTTGCAGATACCTATTTTTTTTTCTTTTAAAAAGTGATGATATGTCTGCATATCATCATATTACTTTCTACCATTGGCAAACATAAGGCCACTGTTGACTGTCATGCAATGACTATATATAATCTATAAAATGTTATTATTATTAAAAGTGATTTTTTTATCAAGTTGCCAATAATCCACTGACCTGAGGGCTGGAGGATCCCATCCGTTCATCTTCCAGAAGCTTACGGGTCTCATTCTCCCAGTATTTTAGCAGAGCTTCTCGACTGAAGGTACCCGTGGGGGTTTTAGCCGTCTGGTCCTTCTGTCTTAGTCCAATAGGGACGTTATCATCTGGATCGATGTCCACCAGCTCTTTCTCCAGCTCCTGGAGCTCCTCAGCCGTCAGAGAGGCCAGCAGCTCATCTTCATCCAAATCCTCGTATTTACTGAGCTCCCGTCTGTAGCCGAAGCTGCTCATAGCTTCCTTAGAGGTGGAAGAGAAGCTCTCGGCGTGAACCTGTAGTGCTGTAGTTTCTTCCTCCTCTTTCTCTTGTTCCTGTAGTCTATAGACCTGTAGACCTGTCTCCTTTCTCTTGTTCCTGTAGTCTGTAGACCTTTAGAACTGTAGACTGTTAGACCTGTAAACTTGCAGACCTGTAGACCTGTCCTCTCTCTCGTTTCTGTAGTCTTTAGACCTTTAGGCTTGTAGACCTGTCTCCTCTCTCTCGTTCCTGTAGTCTGTAGACCTTTAGTTCCTGTAGTCTTTAGACCTATCTCCTCTCTCTCGTTTCTGTAGTCTCTAGACCTGTCTCCTCTCTCTTGTTCCTGTAGTCCTGTAGACCTGTCGTCTCTGTCGTTCCTGTAGTCTCTAGACCTGTAGACCTGTCTCCTCTCTCTTTTTCCTGTAGTCTGTAGACCTTTAGACCTGTAGTTCCTGTAGTCTTTAGACCTGTCTTCTCTTTCTCGTTCCTGTAGTCTATAGACCTTTAGACCAGTAGACCTGTTGTCTCTCTCTCATTCCTGTAATCTGTAGTCCTGTCTCCTCTCTCTCATTCCTATAGAACTGTCTCCTCTCTCTTATTCCTGTAGTCCGTAGACCTTTAGACCTGAAGACTGTTAGACCTTTAGACCTGTCTCCTCTCTCGTTCTTGTAAGACCTGTCTCGTCTCTCTCGTTCATGTAGTCTGTAGAGGGAATGGAGGGATGGGGTGGTCTGCAGATGGACGAGCTTTTAAGAGTGGGATGGGATCAGGGGGGTAAAAGCTCTGCTCTGTGATGCTGTTACTTTTTTTGGGAGATGGGAGTCGACCAGATAGAGCTGCAATAAGAATGTGAGCTCACCCGGCGGCTGCACCGCGGCCGGTCAGACGATCCTCAGCGCATTGTTCATGCCCAAAATAAGCCCAACTGGCAATGAGAAAAGAGCTTAGAAATAAACACAGCATAGCAATGGAGCGTTCATTACATGCAACCACATATAAAACATTTATTATTTTATTAACAGACTGTGGCGTTTAGATAAACACCATTGAATTAATTTGCTTTTTCCATTTTATTTAGTTCATTGTTAATGTGTTTTGTTTAAAAGATAACTAAACTCCCTGTTTTTTGCTGACTCCACTCTCAGTTTTAATTTGAACAAAACTACAAAATGGGAGGGGCACTGGGTGATGTGTGGGTTTAGGGGTGGAGCAGGAGGAAAAGCATTTTTTAAAGGTTCCCAATTATTTTATAGATGAAAGGAAATATTTTATAATGATGGCCTTTGGGATTTTGAAGGGATGATGGGAATTTGGGAGAAATGTTGTCTGTAGTTTACAGAATAAAACAATGTTCATTTTACTCAAATATAAACATATAAATAGTAAAATCAGAGAAACTGATCCAGAAACTGAAGTGCGACCTTCATTTTTTCCAGAGCTGTATGTGTATGGCCATGACCACAGTAATTTTTGCTGATCATCTTTGTCAAAGGAAACCCATTACTGTTAGGTTTTTATTTATTTATTTAGAGAATAACCTATCCTAAATAACAATGCTTGAATGATTATAATGATAAAATATTCATTTTGCTGTAACTGCATTGTTATAGAATTATATTATCATTATTTCAGTGATATAAAATATTCTTAAAATGAAAATAAATATCATTTTTTTCAATAATTTGTGAATATTTTGGACAATATATAATTTAAAAAAAGTTATTGTGTTATTGTGATGTTCCTGAACCCCTGATATCCAGTTAGAGTTTTGGTTCTTGTACTGTCCGGATCAGTCAGTGTTCGGTTTATGAAACGGTCAGATTATCTCTCCTGCAGCTCCTGTGCAGATAAGCCACTTCTCTGTCTCTCTGTGTTGTGTGTCGGTACACAGTGTTCTCTGTGTAGATCTCTGTGTAGCTCTGTGTCTCTGCTGGAAACGCAGGAGTGGAATTCCTCTGCTCTGATAACGTGAGTGGGTGGAAACCCTGCTGATCCTGAGACTGTGGACCAGATCTCTCCAGCCTCTGCTGTTCCAGCTTCTAGTAAATAAACACTGAAAACTGTACAACATTGTTGTTAATCTACAAACAAATCACTTATGCTGTTTTCTATTGACCTCAGAAGTTGAATGATGTAACAATGAAGTTGAAACAATCAGATAATTTTTAACTGTTTCCAAAAAGTTAGCTAAAGACACAAAAATTTACAAAAATTAATGTATAAAACATTTTACGACAATTCGAACACTGCACATCTTCAGTCTCTGGACTACATTACCCAGAATGCAACACACGCTGACATAACTCCCATACAAGATCACATAACACTGCAAACGGCACTACTAGGAAGCTCATCACCAGAATATTGATTACACCTGTTCTCCTCCCTCTATATATTTATATATATATAGATATTACCTTGCTATGTTTAACCCTTGACCTGATTCTCATTTTTGGTATGTTTCCTCCCTCTTGCTGCTGTTCACCGTTGTTGACCCTGCTTGTTTTTACTAATCTCTGGGCCACAGCTTTATTTAATAAAATTCTTAAACTGCATCTGAGTGCTGTCTAGCCATGATACCACTATTTACCATGCTGTAAAAAAGTATTTTCAACCTAGACACTTCTTTATGTTTGTTTTTTATCATACTTACATTTTCCATTTTATCAAACATACATTAATATCAGACAAAGGTAACCTGAGTAAATATAAAAAGCAGTTTTTAAATGATAGTTTTATTTATTAAGAGAGAAAAAATCTATTCAAATCAACTTGGACATGTGTGAAAAAAGAATTTGCAGAAAAGCTAATTGGAGAATTATTGGTTTAATCTATTACAGCAAGTTGTCCATGTCCTAAAGCAGCAAATCAGCCGCAGACCATCATACTACCACCACCATGTTTTTTTACGTTATGGTCAGCAGTGTTTTATTTATCTTGAAACCCTACCATTGAGACCATTTTCATATTATTGCTTTTAATTTAATTTTTTGTTCATTTATTTATTTGTATTTTTATTGTATTATGTAAAAGTTAGTTTTAGCTTAATTTTAACACATTTTTCTTGTAATAATCTTATCTTCTTTTTGTCTTAATTTCTTATAAATTACACCAGGTTTTATTAAACCTATTATTTTTATTATAATTTTCATTAAAAAAAAGAGTTGAGAGTTGCCCTTAATGTACTTCCGAGTCAAAATAAAGGTTGATTAATTGATTGATTGATTGATTCTCATATCAGTAAATCCCTAAATAAAAAGAAAAACACTACTAACAATTCAGTTTAATAATGCAAAATAATACTCTAGTACAAATTACAAAGTACAAATTTACAACCACACAATACACTAAACAAACACACACATTTTAGTGTCTACCACTCATCCATTCTACCATAGAGATCATACTCCTTATATATCAGATAGTTCTTCAGTGCAGGAGGGAACGGAACGGAGCTCATAATCTCAGGGCTGTTTAATCTTGTCGGCGTCATCTTCGTCCGGATGAGCAGTCTGCACAGGTGCTGTAGGGAACGTGGGCTATCTGCAATAAAATAAATCTTAATTACTCATTTATCCTGAATTCTAATATTAAATAAACATCCTGAAGTAATAGAAACGAGTATCTTACTGAGGATCTCACAGATCTCAGGCCACTCTTTCTGCTTCTCCAGGATGTTCTGTAGTTTAGAGCAGATGTTTACATGCCTGACGTAGTCCAGAAGAGTGCGCACCACCCGGCCCACCAGGTGCTTCAGCCACGACACGCTGACGAATTCACAAAACTAACAAAAACACAGCATGTTTTAATATATAATAAAGACAAAAATATATTTTCTCACTCAGATATTTACAAATAAATACATTTGCTAAGTCTTAGTTGAAATGGGTCACATATGTAAAACCTTGACGACCACATTTCATGTAAATACCCAATAAACAAGAATTATTGTTTTTTTTTTATATATCTACATATATATCTACAGCGGTGTTAAAAATAGTTTGCCCCCTTCATGATTTCTTATTTTCTTATGTATCTTATATTTTCTTTACTCTTAAATGTTTCAGATCATCAAAATAAGTTAAATAAGAATATAAGTCAAATATAACTCAAGTAAACACAAAATGCAGTGTTTAAAACAAAGGTTTTTAATATTAAGGTAGAAAAGAAAATCCAAACCTACATGTTTCTGTGTAAAAAAAGTTTTCCCCCTATAAATATAAATATATAAATAAAATGCCCAACACTGAAAATTCTTGGCAGTTTGTATAGAAGTTGTTTACCAAAAGCCCTTTCTGAACAGGATTAGTATCTCAGGGGGTTCTGGGTAATTCTCTCTTTTATGGGTTTTTTATCCTCTGTGATTTTATTCCTGTCCAGAACGATCATGTATGTGTTTTTTTTTTCTCAGACGTCCTCTGAGAAAATTACAGGCTGAATTATCTACTGTTTTTCTCTGAACTCCGTGCCCCTCCGGTAATTTTAGTCCCGTCCGGACTCACATCTCTGAGTTTCAACTCCTTGCGTTTAATAAAATAGATATTTGTCCACTGCCGCGCACTGTAGTTACAGTTAAACACTTTGGGCGCGCCACGGTTTCCACGGAGATCCACGTTAAAAAAACACAACAGAGAGTGGAAATGGAGGAGCTACTGAACTCCACATATGAACCCCTGAGAAACTAATCCCGTCCAGATAGGACTAAACTGAGCAGCATATACTACATAACCTACCGTCACTTTGTTGGTGTAAGCGTTGCGCGTGTTCTCCACCATGTATCCTCGCTCCCAGACGCAGTTCTCCAGGACATCGTGGTCGTGTCTGCACCTGAAGCAGCTCTCTGCGCTGTAGCCGTTGTTGAGGAGCAGACGCAGCATCATGTGGTCCTGCAGGCAGTACTGCAGCGCCGTGGGGAACACCGTGTCGCTGATCGCCGTGAAGAAGCAGTTAACGTCGGCACCGTGAGCCAGGAGCAGCCGCACCAGCTCGTAGCGCCCGGCCCTGACGGCCACCAGGAGGCAGCGCAGAGGGTCCAGGTCCGGTTCGGCTCCGGCGCTCAGCAGCATCTCGGCGCAGGTCACGTCTCCGTTGGACACGGCGAAGTACAGCGGGGACTTCCTCATGTCCCCGTAGTTGTCTGAAATGTGTCCCCCCAGCAGAGCGTTCACGTCGTAGCCTTTCTCGATCAGAAGCTCCAGACAGGCGGCTTGTCCTCCGTCTGCGGCAGAGTGAACCGGACTCATCCCCGACAGACGAATCGCTCTCTTAGTGGTTATCGGCATCAGTGTCTTCAGTGCTCTGTTCATTTAGAGACACATAGAGGACAGTGTGTAGTAAGAATCTCTCAGGTTAAATATAAAATAAGCTAAAATATAAGGAATTAAAAAATAATTAAAAAAATAATAATAATAATAATTCAGCATGTACGCCTCTTTAAAATACGACACAAAATGGTTCTCAAACTAATTTTATCACTGATCATTTCATTATAAACCTGCGTATGTATACTGTCGGTCAAAGGTTTTAGAACATGCCCATTTTTTAGCTTTATTTTTGCAATTTAAGCTCCTCAGCTCCAGGCAATTTGCAATAAACTGCCAGGGATGGAAATAAACTAAGCTTTGGAAATGCATTGGTGTTATAATATAACTAGTCATAATAACTAAAAAAAGACAAAAACAGAAACACAGACAACTCTGTTAAAACTATTAAAAGTAGAAGTTCTTTCTTTTCTTTAGAGAAATTACAGATACAGAAGTCAGAGAGCGGTGAGTACTGTTTCTACACCTTCAAATAAAGACTCTTAGAAACTGGAGACAAAAAAACTGCTACAGGAAGACGTCTGGCTGACCCACATGGAAACAGCAGCTTTAGCCTTTAGCTTTTTAGATTAACATGATTCAGGACTGAGTCTCAGTTAACTCCCGCTAAATCTGCATTTCTCTGTAAATTCAGAGACAACAAAATAACTAAAATGGGATTTAAACATTGAGAATATATTATGTATTAAATGTATAATGAGCTGATGAACAGTGATTGAGTATGGGTGTTGACTTGTCCCTTATATGGTGTGGTTACATTTTTGAGTCGAGTGTGTCGACAACCAATCAAAAAAAATGTATAGTCGACGCTGTTGATTATTTCGACTATTCTAAACCACTCGTACCAGCTCAACACTCACTAACACCTCATACACCACCACCATGCTAATCAGTGTCATGAGTGTTGAAGAACAGGGTGAAAAGAGGATATTAATAAATTATACAGAGAAACAGATGGATGATAGAATGCTTGTGATTTATGATTGTGCATAACTGTGTAGAATAATGTATTTTATGAAATATAATCTTACAGATAATGCCCTTCATACGCAGCGCGGTGGACGGGGAGCTGAAAGGCCAGACTGGCTACATTAGGACTCGCGCCGTGGTTCAGCAGCAGGAGGATACAGTCCAGGTTTCCAGAACCGGATGCATCATATAACACTGTGTCTCCATTAGTGGCCTGAGCAGAAACATCTCCTCCTGGTGGAGAGAGAGAGAGAGAACATGACACAGCAAATTCACCTGACATTTATCTTCTTATTATAAACGTTAATATTTTTATTATTGCTTACATAAGAGAAGAACACATTTATAATGTACAATTATGCTTGAAAACTTGTGAACCCTTTAAAATGTTCTATATTTCTGCATAAATACATATAATCTAAAACATCATCAGAGTCCTGAAGTAGATAAAAAGAACATAGTTAATCAAATGAGACAAAAATATTATATTTAGTCATTTATGTATTGAGGAAAATGATCTAATAGTATCCAAAGTAAACCTTTGTTTTTAGTATCTGGTTTGACCCTTGTTTTGTTTATCATTTCTTATCATATTCATATCATTTTACTTTACTTTTACTATTATTATCTTTTCTTCATTTTAAATGTTATAAATTCTTTACTCTTTATGTGTTAAAATTGTTTATTTTATGGTCTTTTTAGAATTTTCAAATGTATATCCTTTTTACATACAGATTGTCTTTCTCTATATCAAACATCGGTTTAAAATCTGTATTTCTTTTATCATTTTTTTTTACTACTTTGTTCCTTATTATTTCTAATTTCTTATTAAATGGTTTTAATCTCTGTAAACTGTAAATGCTTGGCTGCACTGTAAATGGGAGTCGCCCTCAATGTATTCCCAAGTGAAAATAAAGGTTGATTGATTGATTGATTGATATTGGACTCATTAAATATATTAACATTAGCCAATGTGAGAGGGGCCTTCAGTTGCTTAGAAGTAACCCTGGGCTCCTTTGAGACCTTGCTGACTTTTATTGTTATTACTCGCTATTGTTTATCTTCTTTTATCACTTATTTGAAAATCTGATGATGTTTTAGATCATATTTATACAGAAATAAAGTCTAAAGGGTTCACAAGCTTTTAAGCACTAGAGTATATAATCTTTAGCACATCATTCCCATGATGCTCTGTGTGTTTAGCCCTCCTCTATACCCTGTGCCTCTCTCTGTAATCTTGCTGATGATCTGTATTCAGACAGCTGCAGCTTTCTCCTTTCTTTCACAATACTTTTTATCTGTATGAAAGCCGGAGCTCTAGAGCAGCCATAACAAGTTAGAAAACAGATTTCTTTTTAGTTTTAAAATAAAATAATGTAAATTAATATATAAATTTAGCAAAAACATCATGCCATTCTGTACTGGAACTATATGAGGCTAACTGTGGAGTTAGTGTAGCTGCAACTATTGACTATTTTAGTAGTCGACTAATCTGGCGATTACTTTTTTTTAATTTGTCGATTAATCTCGATTATTTTTTATCCTGTACTTTATTTGTTTCAGTGTTTCCTATTGGTGAGGCTTCTGATCCAGTGCAAATATTGCTGCATCTTGGCAGCTAAACTTTTCTGCAAAATTTAGGCTACGTTCACATTACCACGCTAAAGTGACTCAATTAAGGTTTTTTTGCTAAATATAGGGTATGAATATAAGATTTTTTCAAATCAGATCTGAGCCACTTCTATATGTGGTCCTAAATCGAATGTGTATCCAATCCATCGACATGCAACATGAATGTGAACGGTCAAATCTAAATTCATGCATATTTTTTCTTGTATGCCTTAGCATTAGCGCTACGTGCTTCTCTCTTGACCCACACTGTAGCTCTTGGTGCAGCTATAGCTGCAAAAAAAAAACAGCAAAAGCAAACCACCTGTCCTTTTTTTTAATGTGTTTATGTGTGTGTAAGGAGCCGGGGTGTACACGTGCTGAGGGTGTACAGTGTGCACAGAGCTCCTGCATGGCTAAGATAGAATTGGATGGCTGACTGTTGACTGTTGTCAGGGTTTTAATCAGTCAGTGGAGCTCCTGTATTTCCTGCCACCAAGATAAAAACACACCAGAAATTTACCTGAACACACCTCACTTCCAGACCATCATACCCATCAGTGTGGAAATATTTCTGAACTCCGCCGCTATTTTAACAGTGTAGGCACAAGATAGCGTGAAAATAGACTGTTGTCGCCGTGTAAGATAGCAATAAACATCACAACACGTGTACAATAGGACCCCTAACGTTAAAAGTATTGCTATCTATGATCTCACCATGTTCTATGAGAATTTCCAGGATATCCGGACGGCCGAACTCCGCTGCGACTCCCAGCGGCGTGACTCCGTGTCCGTCCCGGGCCGAGACCTTCCCGCCGTGCCGCAGGAGCAGCATCAGGACGTCGGTGCAGCCCACCTGAGCAGCTTCATGCAGTGCTGTCCACTTCTTCAGACACACCTGCTCCACAAACGCCCCACCCAAAATCAGCTCCAGCACCATGTCATAGGAGCCCAGCCTGACCGCTGCAGGGGGACATACGAGGATAAAAACAGGTTAAATCAGATGTTTTAGGACTATTTTACCATCTAGTTATGAGGACAGTCGTGCAAAAGTTGGGATCAGTAGTGCTTCAGTGGGATTTCTTTCTTTGTTGTTTTTCTATGCTAACAATAAAATAAATTATTAAAAATGAAAAAAGGGCTAAAAATTGCTAAAATAAAATAAAACATGCTATCGTTTACGGCTGTTCCTGATGTCATGAAACTTTAACATCATAATATAATCAAGATTTATTGTTTTTTTTTGGTTGTTTACCCATTTATTTTCCACATATATAGCCATAATATTAAAGAAACTAACAATAGGTTTCAATGCTTTGTTTCTAGAAAAAAAAAAGTTTTTTAATAATAATTACATTTATTAAGGGAAAAAAGTTATATAAATCAATCTAGAGATACGTGAAACAGTATTTGCCCCCATAAATTAACTGTGATTAAACTGTGATTTTTGGTAAAGCTGAGCTTAATTTCACCACTAGCCACAACCAGGCAATCAGTTTGTGACCTTAAGCTCAGGTGTACTTGGGTTCTGCAACAGGACAATGACCTGAAGCTCACCAACAGTGTCCAACCAAGTAAAATCCTCCAATGTGTCTCAATTAAAACAATTCTGTAAAGAAGCATGGAACAAAATTCCTCCACATATGAGAGATAAATGCTGAATTGGAATAATCAAGTTATTAGAGGTTTAGGGCGCAAATGTTAAAGAAAATTGTCTCAGTAAATGAAATAATAATTTAATTTTATTGCATTTTATATTCACTCAGGTTATAAATATGATTTTAAACAAGCAAAACCAATAGATATCTGTAGGGGACATCATTTGTCTCAGCACTGTATGAATGATATGATATACGATATGGGAGTAAACAGTATGTTATGAAATGTGGACCCCTAAATATGAATTATTACCCAGTAATAGCGGAGATTCGTTCTTGCTGTTGGTGTTGTGTGGTGAAGAACCGTGTCTCAGCAGCATCTTCACGTTCTTCACGTGTCCAGCCTGAGCAGCCAGAGTTAAAGACGTCTCACCGTCTGATGTAGCCTCTTCCATACTCAGCTCGTGAGATGCTGCACAGAACACAGTTTAAACAAAGTTTAATCTGCAGTTTATACGGATTTATACTGATTATATATATTCTTCATTTCTTTCTTTCTTAGCAGGAATAGACGCTCTATATTGTATATTTTATGGAAATGACAGCATCTAGTAAGCTTCAGTTATCTACGGTGTTGTGCAGTATGTGGAATAAACACTTAATTCAAACACTTCTCATTCAATACTTTTATTTTTTATTTTTCCTACTGTCATGTTATTAGCTGTTTCTGTGCAGATTGAGGAAAGTAACGTAAACACACTCTCACACTTCTTTTCTTACTTTCTGTCTTACACAGCCTGTTTGTTGTCTTCCCACATGTGCTCATTTGTAGCCCCGCCCCCTTGTTACTTCCCCAGGTGTTCCTTGTCTGTGTCTGTGTTTAAATACCCCATGTGTTCCTTTGTTCTTTGTCCTGCTTTTTGTTTGAACCTGCTGTGTTAAACCCTGCTTTGATGTATTTTAGCTTTAATTTGTTCTTTTTGTTTGCTTATTGAATTAATCTTAATTCATTAGATGTACTCATCTACTGATTTCTCTCACTCACCCAGAAGAACAGCATCCAGTAGCTGAGCATCCGGCTGAACTGAAGCTCTGTGCATGGGCAGCCACCCCCTGCTGTCCCTCTCCGTAAAAGCGCTCTTATGGCAGTGCAGCGTCCGTATTGCAGAAACATCACCTGAATACATCACAAATACATAATTCAAAATACCTTTAGCTCAGGCGTACTTGGGCTCTGCAGCAGGACAATGACCTGAAGCACTGTAATGGCCTAGTCAAAGTCTGATTGAGATGCTGTGACATGATCTTAAACAGGCCAATCATGCTTAAAAAATTAACATTAAAACATTAGTCTGAATTAAAACAATTCTTCAAAGAAATGTGGGCCACAATATATAAAAGGGTATATATAAAAAGGGTTTAAAAAGGCTTTTGAGCTACATTATGTTCAAACAATTGATTAGAGAGAATTGATTTGTGTGCAAACATTGATTTGCATTAACATAAAAGCAGCAAATCAGCAGGAAATATAGGAATATATTGTTTATTAATAATGCATTATGTTCACTGTCCGGTTGTGTTGTAATATTATATGTTGTGTTTATTAAAGGTCAGACACAGTGCACTCTCTGAACTTGGCGTGCAGTAGTTCAGACTCTCCAGGCTTTGGCAGGTCATGTGTTTTGCTGTGTTTGTGCACTATGGGTATTTACTATTAATAATAGTACAGTCTGTCCTTCACTTCCCTCAATAAAGCTCATAAACCACAAGATCAGGTTTCCTCAGTTAAGCTCAGTAAAGCTTTGCTCTGTTGTTTGTCATTTTTTAATTTTACAAACAGATCATACAGAGAAAAAAAATACTAGAATTCATTTTTCAGCAGGATAATGCTCACACACACACAGCACGAATTTGCCTGGAATGTCTTCATCACAATACTATTTTTTTTGGCCTGTCTGGTTATTTATGGTATCAGAGACAACAGCAACATCTGTGGGTAAACTGTTTGCCTCCATTACCAACCAAATAATATATATATATATATATATATTGTGGCGTAGAAGAGGAAGGAAGACCCGTGAGACTCATGCTGAATGCTCAACAGCTCCTTTATTGAACCGGCTTGCCACTCACTTACAGTCTTTAACAAGACTAGGAGAGCTAAAACCATCCACCCACAGAGCTCAAACAGCCCCAAGGCCACCAACCCAGCTGTGTGTCTCCCAGATGGCAGATCCAGAGTGGTGCCCACCCTCTCTGCATAACCCCTCCCAAGGGAGATGCCCCACCCCTGTCATCCTCACACACAGGAGAACAGAACCATGCCTACAGGCAGCCACACACACAACCCAGAGCCGCCACAATATATATATTATATATATATTTCGACATAGTAAATGAATAGTGAAGTGATTTATCAGATTATGAAGGAACACATAAGGAAACATGTAGTAACTTAAAAACAGTGTTAAACAAACCACTGGTAACTCTGATGAACTTATCCTGTACAACAGAGGAAACTCTCGCTCTTCCTTTCCTGTGGCGGACCTGATGAGTGCCAGTTTCATCATTACAATCTCTGCAGTGACAAGAGTTCTTGAAATTCTTCTTTTCAGATTGTCTGACCTTCATTTCTTCTTAAAATCATATACTTTTTATTTAGTTGAGTAGTTGTTTCTTCTCATAATCTGGATTAGAACATTACTCAAATATTCACTATTCACTGTATACCTGTAACTCTACCTCTTCACTACTTTACTTTAACTGATGCTCTCAAACACTTTATTAAGAGACAAGAAATTCAAGTAATTAACTCTTGATGAGTTCAGCACAGCTGTTAACTGAAATTCTGAATTCCAGGAGACTCTACCTCATAAAACTGACTGAGAAAATCCAGCAGAGATGTTCAAAACTGATCATCTAAACAAGAGGAGATACTTTGAAGGATCTCTGTCACTTCTTTTCTTAATTTTTGTGTTCCTCCTGTCTCTGTCCTGAGTTTCTGTCTTACAGAGCCTATTTGTTTTCTTCCTCCATGTGCTTATTTGTAGCCCCGCCCCTTCATTACTTCCCCCAGGTGTGCCTTGTCTGTGCTTGTGTATAAATACCCCATGTGTTCCTTTGTTCTCTGTGCTTTTTTATTTGAACCAATGTTGAGAAAACCTTGCTTTGATGCATTTTAGCTGTTTGTTTGATCCTCAGTGCTTTTGCGTTTGGTCTAAAAAAAGTTTCTGGTTAGTTTGCTTCTTCTTTTTTTGTTTATTTTATGTCTATTAGTCTTCTTGTTAGTCTTTTGTTTTTATATAGTCTCTAGTTTTACTGTTTCAGTTTCTGTTCTTTATTGATTTTTCTTTTGTAATTGAGTATAAAATTAACATGCATTTGCTTCCTGTCTCTAACATGTTACACACACTCCTGTAGATCTGTGTTTGTGAATGTTCACTATTATACTAGTTAGTATTCAGTATATATACATTAAGAGTGTTAAAGAGGTAAAGGGTGAACTCTACCTTTCTCTATAGCAGCTAAAATCTTCAGGTTTTCTTCACTCGCTGTTTCCAGGCTGTTTTAAAGAGGTAAACAGCTGCATTAGTGCACTATAGTGCACGCTCACCATTCCTCACTAGTGTGAACACAAAGTGAAAGTACAGTCCTGTACTCACCTCCAGGTTCTCTGCAGGGGGAAACTACAGGACTCCTGAAGACTCGCTCTGATCACAAACTCAATCATCTGCTCTTCATCCAGCTCCTCCTCAGAGCTCGCCATTCCTCACACTATACACACACACACACACACACTATACACACACACACACACACACACACACACACACACACAAACCAACACACACAACAGCCTGCAGCCAGACTCTAAATCTGTGCTCTTACCCTGGTTCACGACAGGGTGTGTGTGTTTATGGGAGTGTGTGTGTTTATGGGAGTGTGTGTGTGTGTGTGTGTGTGTGTGTGTTTTGAGTATATTTAGACTGACCTGTTTTTCAGAAGGAGCTGCTCTGTGCAGGTCAGAGTGTTAAACTCTGTTTCTGAAGAACACGAGAAAATAATAAAATACAGATTCTGCCCTTACTAATCTGTATTACAGGCAGATTAATAATATAAATATTATATATACAAAATATATAATAATGTGGGGCCATGACCTGTTAAAGTGCAAGAACTTGATAAGTCACTCGCACAACTTTTATTTTTCTTGTTTTTTTATTATTACTTTTATTTTTTTATTCTAATGTTTTATATTTTCGTTTTTGTTCCCAGTTCTATTATTCATTTAATCATTTCTTATCATTCTTAACATTTTACTTTACTTTTACTATTATGTTTTTACTTATTTTATATTTTATAATTTATTTACTTTTTGTGTCAATTAGATTTTTATGGTATTTTAGAATTTTCTGTTTTACATATATATATTAAATGTTGATTTAAAATGAGTACTTCTTTTTTTATTATTATTTTTTACTAATTTATTTCTTATTATTTCTAATTTATAATTAAATGTTTTTAATCCCTTTGATGTTGTAAAGGCTCGGCAACTTTGTAAATGAGGGTTACCCTCAATGTTTTTCTCAAATGAAAATAAAGGTTGACTGATTGTGGGAACGAGATAAGTAAGTTGTGGGGATGACTTATATGATCAGGACTTAATTATCTCATTCCCACACCTTAATAAGTCATGGCCACGCATTAGAATCTCATTCCCATGTCTGAATTTTCTCATTAGGGTCTTGTTCCCACTGTGTAAACATAATACATAGGTATGTTTTCTTTTTAAAATAAATCTTTCTTATTTCTAAAATTAAAAGAATATACTGGGCATGTAGTTAAACTCCTATTTTAAATGTCATATTTTAGCTGTTTGGCTCTATTTAAAAATATATATTTAAAAATATATATATATAAGTTTTCTTTGTAATACAGAATGGAATATCCTGGACAAATAATTAGTAACTATTTTAAAACTTAATTTTAGTAGTTTAGAGCTCCATTTACCCCTATTCATTTTGGGCTCACTCACGGGCTCCCTCTAGCGGTAATTTTCTGATATAACTAACACAGAGGAAGAGGGCAGCCTCTACATTACTTTAGGTTTAGAACGTAGGGAGACATATTACACAGATAACATACTTCTACTACTACAAGAAATAATAATAATAATAATAATAATAATAATAATAATAATAATAATAATAATAATAATAATAATAATAATAATAATAATAATGAAACATTAAATGGACATCATATATAAATGATCCATATCATCATATCATTAACTAACTAGCCAATCAAACTGTAGCTTTGTCCTACAATTGCACTGGGAAAAAAAAACATAAATTCAGTCATTAGGGCATGGCAGCACCAGTTTTTTTTTTTTTTTTTACTATTTTTATGTAATTTAGAATACTTTTTAATTGTTGTTCTGTTAATTTTTCTGTTCAGGTCAATATCAATTTAAATATAATTTAAAACACGTTAAAAGAAATGTAATATTTTACCTAATATGATCAAATTCTTTAAAAGATTTTATATTATAATATTATAGTCTTCTCTTGTGTGCATTATAGTGCATTGTTCTTTAATTCAGGTCTGAAAGGGTTAAGTAGCATTAATGCTAGCGCTTTTACTGCATACATTCTGTTTAGTATAGAACAAATAAAATATATACTTAAACTTTCTTTACTTTGTTAGTAAAATACATAAGTGTACTTTCAAAAATTAAAAGAAATATCCTAGACGTGTGTTTAGATATTTTTATTTTTTTATTTTTAGCCTTTTAGCTCCATTTACCCCCATTCATTTTGGGCTCACTCGCGGGCTCCCTCTAGCGGTGTTTTTCTGCTATAGGTTAACTAACGCATAAGAAGTGGTCAGTCTCGCCATAAACCAGCTCTGGCTGTTCCGCAAACATGGCTGGAGTGCTGAAGAAGGTACGTGTGGAGGTCATTTATACATATATACAGAATATATAGAGAATATATAGATATAAAGGACTTATATTTAGTTAAATACTGCGAGTTTCTCTCTGTCTTTAGTCCTGAAGCTGTGGTTCGTGTTTCAGACAGAGTATAAAGAGTATATACACGCCCTGATAACAGGCTGTAGGTATATTTATCTATGCTAAGCTAAGCTAACAATGCTAATAACAAAGTCTAACTCTGTACAGCTCTGTCTCAGAACTGACCCAAATCAGAGCAGATTTATAGACTTTATATTATATATACTGTAAATATAAACATTTAAAACAAGTGCAGAGTTTTTAACTCACAAACTACACCGAAACATATGGAGAATATAGCTAAATATCCAATCTAACTAGCCTCGAATTGACTATATTTCTGAATAAATATGGTTTAAAACATCACCAGATCCTAAAAAGCCCTAAAATTAGATAAAGAGAACCTAGTTCAACAAATTAGATATTTATTTTCATAAAGAAAATGATCCAATATTGCATATATATGTGATTTTGTGTGTTTGGTAAATAATATATGTTTAATATATGTTTCTATTTCAGACCACAGGACTCGTGGGACTTGCTGTTTCCCCAAATCCACACCAGGTAAATTCAATAAAAAAATCTAATTCTGTGAATAGTTGTGTGAAACTTTGTTGTCTAACAAAAAAGTTCTGTCTTAAAACTTAAATGCCTTCTTAATTTTGTTTTAAATGGAAGTCAATGTAAAAATGTTACATTTTATTCATAGAATTAAGTCATTAAGGTGCATTTCTATTGATTTGTTCATTTTGACAAACATTGATCATATTAAGATCACCCTCAAGTTATCAATTATTTAAAGATATTGAGTATATTTTATTTATTTATTTATCTTATTTTTTCTTTTGGCAAACGTCAGCTTGCCGTGGCCAATATTTCAAACCAATACTTGCTGACACATTTATTGAATGCTGTAAATTCACGGATTTGATCAAATTTTTGATCGAGTAGCATCACAGCGCTAACGCTCAGTGGAAAGCGCAGAGACTCGGTTCTGATACATCAGCTCACAGACGCAGCCTTGTGCTGATCCACATCACCCTAGGAGTGATGAGGGGAAAGAGAGAGCGCCATCTGCTGTACTGTACCCATCCAGAGAGTAAGACCAACTGTGCTCTCTCGGGGCTCTGGCAGCTGATGGCAAGCTGCATGACCGGGATTCAAACCAGCGATCTCCCGATTATAGTGGCAGAGCTTTAGACTGCTGGACCACTTAGAGCCCATTTTTTTTATTAGTTTTAAAGTTTTACCACAGTGTCTCTATTTGCATCAGGCTAGAATTCCCACATTTGTGTTTCCCTATGTAGAATTTTAACACACAACTTTATTGAATTATCCTGTTTTTCGTCCTCCAGCGTCTTAAGGTTCTCTACACCAAGATTTTAGGTGTTGTCCAGAACATGCCTCAGGATGCTGCCTACAGGAAATACACTGAGCAGCTGATCACTGAGCGCGTCAACCACGTGGATACAGTACGAAAACATCTTTTTACTAATATCTATTACAATAAAAAATCGCCTACAGAATTAATTGATTTTTAGTTTCAGTAGTAGAATTCATAGTGTAGATTACAGACTATAAACCAGACTCTGCTTTTGATGCATTTATCTTTGGAATAAAATGACTTTTCAGATTTTATATCTGATTAATAGCAATAATTTGCTATACTGATATTTTTAAAAATATTGTTATTCTGCCTAGGAATTTTTTCCCACCATGTTTTAGTCACAAGGCCTCAATGCATTTACCCTGTTAGTTATGTATTTTTTATTACCCGTCACGTAAAAAGGAAAATGATGAGATGGTAGTAAAGTCTAATATAGTATTTCACTCATATAAGAGAACACAAAAGTACAGTATAGACAAGAATGTGTTACAAACAAGAACAAAATGCACACATTAAACCAGGGTTTTTACGGTCTTGAAAAACCTGGAAAAGTCATGGAGTTTGAAAATAACTATTTCCAGGCCTGGAAAAGTTTTGGGAAAAAAAATATCCAGAAAGTTTTGATAAAGTCATGGAAATTTCCAATCTACAAACGTGTGTTTCCATTTATAGACAGAAAAACTATTTTGAGGTAACAAATACATCTATTCTGATTTAATTCAGTAATAAAGAGCTAAACAATGGAGCTCTCAGGATCTGACACACATTTTATTATTAGAATTATTGGTGATTGTGTCGGCATTGCTTAAAGAAATGTTGTTTGTTTTTTAACCATTCTAGTTTTAGTTGATTTTTTGTTTTATTTTCCATGTCTGCAGTAAGGTTTTAAAGATCCTATGGTCATGAAAATTTGCCTTGAAAAAAATGGAAACGTCATGAAAAGATCATGAAAATATAGTGGTTAAAAAGTGTATAAAACCTGTTAATTAAAGATGGTTTATATACAAGCAAAAGTGTGTGAACTAGAGCTTTAAACTTTTTTTTTTATGAATTTTATGAAATTAATGAAATTCTATTGAAATCATGTTGATTTGTTTGTTGTTTCTGTGCAGGAGCCTGATGTAGAGAAGCTAGAAAGGAAAATCAACTGTGGTCAGATTGAGGAGGTTATTGCACAAGTAAGTATTAAACTGACCGCCTCCTATAACAATAGGGCTGAGTATTGTTTTAAAATATTCGATACTGATACCCAAATTATACTTTTTTTTCGATTCCTTTTTCTAAATTGTAAAAATTTACAAAAAGCGATATTTATTATCTCACAGTGTATTTATTTAACGGCCTGCAGCAGTAAGGCTTTTATCTGCAACAGAATTAGCATATTGTTTTTGGCGCTTTATTAAGAACAAAAACAGCAGCATTACTTTAACTGATTAAACTGCAAATATTTTTTCTTAAGCATACAGCTGGATGCAGTTCAGATTTAAAATTTTTAAGTTCTTTTTTTTAAAGAAATGTTTTAATGAAGTCAATCAATATTTATTATCATGTTTATTTTATTAAATGCTTATATTAGAGAGATAAAAAGAGAGAGAGAGAGAGAAAGAAAGAAAATGTTGTGTATCGACAGTTTAAAGGAAATAAAGTGCGGGTGAATCTTAAGAAGTAGACTCAGACTTTAGAGCACACTCTCCACACTTGGCTGGTTTATGCGCATTTCAGACTCTATACTCTGTACTCTATACCCTATATAATCACTATGTTTTTCAGTTATTAAGTCGCTTGTGTCAGTTTGGGTATTTTGGGTATTAATATATTTTATAATAATATATAATAATCTCCTGCAGGCAGAATCAGAGCTTCACTTGTCCAGGAAAATGGTGGAATGGAAGCCGTGGGAGCCGCTGATTGAAGAAGCTCCTGCAAATCAGTGGAAATGGCCGATTTAAAAGCTCATATTGAGGCAATTTTCACCATTTCTGCTTTCCATCAATGAGCTTTTTTCGTACGTTGTATTTATGTTTAAAAATGAGGAATAAATCCTGTAAATATCAACACTCAAGTAGTCGTCTCTTGATTATTTTCGTATGTTTTTTTGCGTGTGTGTGTGAGAAAGATATGAATAAAATCCATCTCTCTTTGGTTTAAAATAATACACTTTTTTGCAACAAATGCATGGTTGAGAGATGCACTAATAATTTTGTATAGTAATAATTAGTATATTTTATGCTTGATTGAGGCATAGTGCAGTAATAGTACATGCATGATACAATATCACATAATTTCTCTTTTGCAGTTACTATATGCATTAGAAAAAATTAAGCACATCACAATAACACAGGCGAATGAAAAATGTGGGTGAAGATTCACTAGAGTAAAGAATCCACTACATGCAAGAATATAAATGTTGAATACACAGCTCTCAAATTAAAAACCTCTGGAATATAATCAAGAGGAAGATGGATGATCACAAACCATCAAACCACCAAACTGAACTGCTTGATTTTTTACACCAGGAGTAAAGCAGCATAAAGTTATCCAAAAGCAGTGTGTAAGACTGGTGGAGGAGAACATGATGCTAAGATGCATGAAAAAAAACGGTAATAAAAACCAGGATTATTCCACCAAATATTGATTATTTCTGAACTCTTAAAACTTTATGAATATGAACTTGTTTTCTTTGCATTATTTGAGGTCTGAAAGCTCTGCATCTTTTTTGTTATTTCAGTCATTTCTCATTTTCTGTAAATAAATGCTCTAAATGAGAATATTTTTATTAGGAATTTGGGAGAAAAATTGTCTGTAGTTTATAGAATAAAACAACAATGTTCATTTTACTCAAATATAAACCTATAAATAGCAAAATCAGAGAAACTGAATCAGAAACTGAAGTGCTCTCTTCATTTTTTTCCAGAGCTTTATATTTGTTTTAAAGGTTTATGGTCATTTATTCATAATAAGCATAACAATCTTTAGTTACCGAGCTAACTTTCCCATTCCACCTTAAATGGGCCACACACAGCAGAGACTGCAGCATTTAAGGTGGACAAAAGTTAACAAAGGCTAATTCAGCTTTTCATTACAAAGGAATCAAATAGACTGTTGGAAGCTTAATTTCTTAAAGGGTGCTTATTTTTGCATTTTTACGTTAAAATAACACGATTTGACAAGGTAGTACAGTACAACGGTGTTCTGTCGAGTATATCGATATATGCTTTTTACCACTAGTGCGCCTGCGCGGACCCACATATTTTTTTGTAATCACGTTTTTTATGATTTATGATTTTTTTTTTAGTTTATCCTCGTTCGTTTTTTTATGTGCTTTAAACCTCAACTCACTGTCATTATTTGTCATAGTGATACAAAATTCTAAATAGTAATAAATAATAAAAAATAGCAATAATATTAAACAGTTAAAATGCAAAATATATTTGTTTATCTAACCACGTCTCATTACTTTAACTGTAATTTAAGTTAATTAGCTTATTCAAATATCTTGTTGGAAGCATTTTTCTAAAAGTGTGCTTATTTTGTATTTTTATGTTTAAATATACACTAGGGTAGCACGATTTGACAAGATATCACTTCTCGACAGGACACCGGAACCATTAATGTAACGCTCTCTGTAGTCGCCCGGAGTTGTTTGAATGTGTGTCCGCTTAGTACAACAGCGCTTCAGGTCCTGTAGTTTACCAATTTACAACTAAACAGCGTGATTAAATTCGATTAAACCGCTTCCTGCTGTAAAAACAGCCTCTCCGACACTTAATACCGCCGTTTATCTTCCGGAATATACCGCAGAACCGCCGCTATACTGGAGGAAACGCAGCACAACCGACCCTGACAATGCTAAGCTAAGCTAAGCTAATCATCAGCCCTGGCTGTTCTACAGGAACCCAGCAGCTTCATCTGATCAGCGGTAATCACTCACTCACACACTATAATACCCCACATCCTCATTAGATCAGCAGTAATCACACACTCATACACAACACTACAATACCCAGCATCCTCATCAGATTAGCAGTAATCACACACTCACATACTACACTACAATACCCAGCATCCTCATCAGATTAGCAGTAATCACACACTGATACACTACACTACACTACAATACCTAGCATCCTCATCAGATCAACAGTAATCATACACTCAGACACTACACTACACTACAATACCTAGCATCCTCATCAGATCAACAGTAATCATACACTCAGACACTACACTGCACTACAATACTCAGCATCCTCATAAAATCAGCAGTAATCACACCATCATACACTACACTACAAAACCCAGCATCCTCACCTTTACTTAATTGTTCGCAAGTATATTTTAAGATCAGAGTTCATAAAACATATGTAAGATTAGGGCTGCACGATATATCGTTTAGGCATTGTCATCGTGATGTGCGCATGCGCAATAGTCACATCGCAGAAGTAAACATGAGGTAACCCCACGCATGGCCTTCATCCACATGGTTGGGCACGTGCTTGTAAACTCTTTTAATCCCAGAAAACTAACGCTCTTATTTACCTTTTAAAAAGACATTTAAATGCTGATTAAAGGGCTGATTACTGTTGTTTTGCTGTTTTTGTTTTCTCGGGGTTTGAGAGCTTGGCGCTGTGACTCTTGATTGGTGAGCTCTTGATTGGTCCAGATGCGAGCGGGTGGGGGCGGGGCTGCCGACATCACGGGCCCTGATTTGTTTAACATTGCGATATATATATATCACTAAAAAAAGAACATTTGCAATATAAATGTTTTTCAATATCGTGCAGCCCTATATAAGATACTAGTTTTTATTTTTGTTGTTCTCGTTTATTTATTTATTTTTATTATTTTTACTTATCTATATGTTATATTTTGCCAGTATTATAAGGTGGTACTTTTGGCGTTTTTTACAAGCCATATCCATGCCTTCTATATTGGACCTTCTACACTTTTTGTCCAGTCCAAAAGTATGCTGATTTTTTTATGTCCTTTATTTCTTCAGTTTCCTGCATACCTGTATTAAATCTAAATTATTATTTTTTTATTTATCATTTTTATATGAATATATTCATTTACATTTTTACAGGTAATTATCCTGGAGCGGCAGCAGGATGAGGGTGTTCTCTGTCTCCCACAAGACGGTGTTTGTGGTGGATCACTGCCCGTACATGGCCGAGTCCAGCAGGCAGCAGATCGAGTGTGATGTTCTGACGAAGAGTCGATCTCAGGGCGTGATTCCTTTAGCACCGGTCTCTAAATCTCTGTGGACGTGTGCTGTGGAGTGCTCTATGGAGTACTGTCGCATTCTCTACGACATCTACCCTTCTAAAAAACTCGTAAGATACATAAATATCAGTATATTTTTATATTGATACTGAATAATACATTAATTTGATATGAGTTTAGTTGTGAGGTGTGATTTATTCAGCTGGATCTCTGTTTCAGGTGAATTACATCGTCAGCGATTCTGAATTCCACATCTTGAATAGTTGGAGACAGGAGGACCAGAGCGTTCAGGAGGTAAACTCTCCCAGTTTTTGACATCTTACTGCATATTGCTGCTTCTACAGGCTACATTTATAAATACTCTTACTTTAAACCATTTCTAAATATAAATATATATATATAAATATATATATATATCTCAAATTCAAAATTGCATCAGATAAATTCAGTAGCAGAGCAGCTCATTCATGTTTTTTTTTTTTACTGTGAGATCATAATTGTAAATATTTTAAAGCTAAAATTCTGATGTAACACAAATAACAACAACAATTTCATAACCTGTATTTTAAGATTTTGTTCAAGAAATAAGGTCCCTCCTTGTTTAATTTTAAAATATAAAAAAGATAAAAAAAAAAACAAACTAAAAAATATGTTTAAGATTTTATATGATTTCACTTTGAATTTAACAAATTTTTGGTTATTATACCATTCCATAAATTATTATAATTTGTTTTGTATTTATTTGTTATGTTTTCAATATAATGATTCTTATAAGGCATGACTACATCCAAAACAATGAGATGCACAATTGGGTCATAGATTAAATATATATATATATATATATATATATTGTTTAATTCTTGTTGTGAACTTACTAGAACAGTGTTTTTTCCTTTAGTTGCCTTTGGACAACAGTTTGAAAGTTCTGAAACACTTCTGTTAAATTGATCATGACAAATCAGCGGTTCTCATTTACTCATGAAAAATATAGTTTATTCCACAGAGGGTTTAAATGTTCGCTTTTATTAAGTAGTGTCCTTAATGGCTTTATTTTTTTCTCCTTACATTACTTTTACTTTTATACTTTAAAAGGAGTTTTTAAACTGTGAACTTTAAGGACTTACGCACCCATTCACTTTACCAGCCTTAAGCTATATACCATATACCGTATTTGCACTACTGTTATTTACTATTTTTACTGTCATTCCATCTCAATCACCATCAATATTGCACTATTGTCTTACGTATGTTTATTGTGTCTTGCTGCATTGAACATATAGTGTCTCCCACTCTTTTATATTATAATTATATATCTATTTTTTACTTATTTACTTATATTTATATATCTATTCCTCCCCCACACCACTGCACCTTGTTTTTGTCTCATGTATGTCTATTTGTGTCCCTGCTGTATTGTACACATAGTGTCTCCCATTCTCCTTTATTATATCTATTATCTGTACTTGCTGTAAAATTGGGAAGGAGAGTAACGTAATTTCAATTCTCTGTATGTCCTGTACATATGAAGTACTGACAATAAAACTACTTGACTTGGCTTGACTTAAACCATTATGTTTTTAAACACTTTTACTTAAAGAGTAAAAATCTTGATTTGATACTTTTACAACTTCTACAGAAGTATTTTATTAAACTCTTAGTATCTATACTTATCTATAATGGAGATACTTGGTGATGTGGGTGATGTATCAGTAGATCTGTATGGTATTGTAATCTGTAAATGTTTATCTGTTAGTTAATGGCTGCACTGGCAGCTGTAGGTCCTCCGAACCCTCGTGAAGATCCAGAGTGCTGCAGTATTCTGCACGGACTGGTGGCAGCGGTGGAGTCGCTCTGTAAGATCACAGAGTATCAGCACGAGTCTCGAACCTCACTGATGGACATGGCGGAGAGAGTGGCCAACAGGGGGCGCATCATCTGCCTCACTAATGCCAAAAGGTAAATAACCAAATAAAAATCTTTAATTGTGTTTTTTTCTGATATTAATTGTTTATTTGTTGCATATAGGGGTGTGCTATATCATATTATATACAATAGTATTATCAAAAAGTTGTATTATCGTCATTATTGCAAAGATGCAGATGCAGACCTCAAATAATGCAAAGAAAACAAACAAGTTCATATTCATAAAGTTTTAAGAGATCAGAATATATATATATATTATTATTATTATTATTTTATTTATTTTTTTGTCATATCGCTAAGAACATCATCACAAAAATACTATGCAAATATTATGATAGTATTTTAGGACCATGTCACCCACACTAGTATATCTGTCTAAACAGAAGTAGCAGAATATTACATTATTTATTGATAAGTTTGATTATTTATCATTATAAAGGACAAATGGAAAGTTTAAGCTGTGTATAACATTCCTCTGGTTGTTTAAATGAGTGGAAGTAATTTAATTAATAAATTAATAAATCTAACCTCATATTAAAATTATATATTAATATGGAGTTTTGATGTGTGATTAAATACTTATTTTAGATTAGAGCTGTACTGGATTAGTTACAGTATCTCAGTTCCTCACATTTCTGCAAATATTAAATTATTTTAATAAAATAACAGTAGAAATAAAACTGTATAATATAATATAATTTAGAGGAGTCAGTGTACAACTTGTATAGCAGTATAATATATTTACTCTCCTTTAAAAAAATAACACAAGCAAACTATATATACTTTAGAGAGAACAAGGGGCACAGGGTGATGTATGGGTTTAGATGATTTAGGGAGAGATGATTGGCTGAGCTGCAGCAGTAGCAGTGTGCCTCTGATAGCGGTGAAACGCAGATGATTGGACGTCACCAGACAGGGGCGGTATTATTGATTGACTGATTTGAATATTGTGTCCGCGGAAAGTTTATCTTCGCGCAGTTAAACCCGAGAGTGCGCTGCAGAGGTGGAAATGACCGCAGTAAAAAGATTTTTTTTTAAGGTTAGGAAAGGTTTTCTACTTTTTTTTAAAGCAGGACTGGTATGTTTTAACTATTAATGAAAAAATAAAATGGTTTAGTGTTTAGATTCTCTGTAAATGAATATTTTTATTTTATTTTGTCTTCTTCAGTGATACACACGTACGGATGCTGGAGGACTGTGTGCTGGAAACGATTCAGGAACAGAATAAGCTGGCTGCTGGATCTGACAGGTCTGTGTGGTTATTTGCTGAAATACTTTATTCAGAAATACTATTAAATATTCCTTAATTTCTGTTATTAGAATGCTAAATACTGATTATACTTCCTCATATGTACTTATTATTTCAGTAATGCTCTCTGGCTTGAGCTGGTGATCATTCAGTATCAGTGGAATTGTAAAACTGTAGAATTTAATAATGATATTTATTTATTTTGTGCAGACTTATGCCCATCCAGCAGTGTGAGCTGGTTCTGGTCCATATATTCCCACAAGGAGACGACACGCTCGTATCCGACCGGCCAAAGAAAGAGGTGAGATTGAGAGATGTAAGTATAAAAATATATATATATATATATTTTTTTACATTTTAGGTCCAGTTTACCTCTTATTCTTCTTTATATTACCTGCAAATAAGAATTTCTTAGGATAATGTACAATAATTCTAATTAATAGAGTGCTTTTTACATTTGAGATTGTCCAGTTTTACAGGGATTGGATTAAGAAATAGATTTAAAAATATCTACATCTAAAGTAAGTTTAATTCTTACACTGGAGAAGTTTTGTAAAAATAAAAATACCCATAAAGATTTGGAAAAGTCATGAAAATTTGCTGTACAAATGTTCAATGTTCATTTAGACAGAAAAGCTAATTTAAGCTAACAAATACATACGATCAGTAAGTAAGTATTTTCGCCCTACACAATAAATCTCATTCACATTGCATAAAGATATATATGTATATATATTTTAGGTCTTTTATCAATTTTGATTATAGTTTATCATTGTTTGTCCATGTCTGCACTGTTTTAAAGACTTTTAAAGAGTTTTTTATTTGCATTGAAGGCATGGAAAAATCATGAAAAAGTCATAGAAATTTATTGTTTAAAAAGTGTAAGACCTGGTTTTAGACCATGTACCACCTGCACTCAAACTAAAAACTCAAATTATCTTCTAAAAGTCATCCGCAGGAAATTCCAATAGAAATGCAGCAAATAGACTTTTTTTAATATAAAATTGAAGTTCATTAAATATTCATAAAATGTTTATTTTCCATACTCTCCTATTATTTTAACATGGAATATAAATTCTATTTTAAAATGTAGGACAATACAGTAGAATATTTAAATCTGATTGACTTTTAGCTGTGAAACATTTTTTTTTTTTAACATACTCCTGTATTGATTTCTTTATTTATTTTATGGAGGATTTTAGTCCTCATAACACTAGTGCTTATTCCCATTTGTTGGTGTGCGCTAATTTGCTATTTTGATGAAAATTTCAATTACTTTGAAACCAATAATTATCATTAATTAACTAAAAAAAGAAGTTTATGACTTTTAAAGAAAATTATGTTCATTTTAAAGATACATGGTTTTATCTGGTGTTAACATGTCGTTATCTACAATGAAACCAGGCAAATTTTGGACAGTCCTTTGTTCCAACATGCATTTTTCTGTATCTTTTAGTTTTTGATATATAATATTATATATACATTTATATGGTGGTGTATAGGGGTATCACCTAACTCTACGCTACGCCTAACTCTAAGCTACGCAAACGGTGCAGCACACTGTATGTTAATAGTTTTGGTACTTTAAGGAGCATCTTTCTCTCAGATAAAGTTAATAATATATCTTTATTAAAGAAAAAGTCTTAGTCTTATTTTTCATGTTTAACTGTTATAGTAGGATAGAGTTCAGTTTGTTAAGGCTCTAATTGTTCTATTATTTTGTACATGACTGTTCCTGTATTTGTTTATTATTTATATGTTATGTTGCACATTGCTGTTTTAATAGTGCACACTGCTGCTACCAAAAAAGCCACTAGATGGCATTACATATATATCTTAATTAAATTATTTAAATTTGACCATTAGTGCCTAATGTGGTGTATTACAGATCACTTGTATCACTTTGCATCACTTATATCAAGCCCACCTTTTCAAATAAGATATTGTAAATTTGATGAATCAAACCAATGACTGACCATAGACTAATCTAAAACTGGCATAGGCCTCTCTGCTGTAAAAAAAAAAAGAAAATCGAGAATCAAATCAAATCGAATCGTGACCCTAAAATCGGAAATAAAATGTTAAATAAATGCTAGAATAAACTACTTTTCCTGCGCTGCTGATCTTCAGTGTTTATCTGTGTCAGATCTCCTCTGTGCTGAGCAGTGAGGTGCACAGCGTTCGAGCCGGGAGACATTTGGCCTCCAAACTGAACGTTTTAGTGCAGCAACACTTCGACCTGGCCTCCACCACCATCACCAACATTCCCATGAAGGTGAGATTATTTAAAATAAATTATTTACATGTATTTGATGTACTCCTGTATTCATATTTTTTATTTTTATTTTTATTTTGTTTATACTAGTGCATCTAAAAAATAGAATATCATTGAAAAGGTTGCTTTATTTCAGTAATTCAGTTTAAATGTGAAACTTGTATATTATATTTTAAGCATTTATTATTTCATTATTGATTATTATAATAGCTTACAGTGAATAAAAAACCCAAAAATCAGTGTCTCTGATATTAGAATATTATATAAGACCAATTGTACTTTTGGAGTAGTGTGGGCATTGTGCCAAGTCCTGCTGGAAAATGAAATCTGCATCTCCATAAAAGTTGTTTTCAGCAGAGGGAAGCTGTAAGGAAAACAAAACTGCACTGACTTTAGACTTGATAATAAAACACAGTGGATCAACACCAGCAGATGACAGACATGACTCTCCAAACAAACCATCACTGATCATCAGTACATTTTACATTTCATTTGTAAATCAAGAGAGAATTAAGAAGAGTCTGGAGGAAGAGTGGAGAGACACACAGTCCAAACTACTTGAGGTCTAGTGTGAAGTTTCTACCAATCAGTAATGTTTTTTTTTTTACTTTTATGGTGATTTCATTTTCCAGCAGGATTTGGCACACTGCCCACACTTCAGCCAAAAGTACCAATTGGTCTTATATAATATTCTATTTATAATTTTCTGAGACACTGATTTTTGTTTTTTATTGGCTGTAAGCTTCATAATCATCAACAATAAAAGAAATAAACACTTAAAATAGATCACTCTCTGTGTTTAATACATCTATATAATATATGAATTTCACATTTTCAACTGAATTACGGTAATAAAGTAAGTTTTGATGATATTCAATGATATTCAAGAATTCTGAGATTGTTTTTTGATGCATTACTGTAGTATTTTGTTCATGCATGTGAGATGCATTAAACTGTATCTTAGAAACATGCATTTAAAGCATATATTTTATATATATTTATATATATATATATATTTATCATTTAGCACAAGGAATGCATGGCTCTCTATGATACGATGATAAGATGCTTAAAACAAATGTCATAATTATGGCGTTACATCAAATTTTTCTAATATAGAAACTAATATAAAAATATAAAGCAAATCAACATACCAGCTTTACCTGTTCTCAGGTGAGCAGCAGCCATTAGCCTTCCTTGGACTAAAAACTAAATAAAAATGACTAAATATAATCTGCAGTTCCGCACTGGTTCAGATCTCTCATATTGTTTAAATATGAGAGTGGAGAACATTAGAGAAACTCCAGCACATGAACAATGTTCTGATATCTGTCCTGCTTTCTTTCTTTTGTCCTCGTCGTGTTTTTCTGTATCTTTTGATTCCGTCTGATGAGCCGCTGATTTTACTGTCTGATCATGCTTCTGCCTTCATGCATATTTTACTGGATTTTCACTCGGCTGCTGTTTTCATGGTGTATTTTCTGTTTTGCTAGCCTACATTAAATGTCTGTGAGCAGGTCAGTACTCTAATGTTTCCAGAGATAATCTCAGCCCCTCGGGATGTGTGCTTTCCTCTGTCATCCAGCTCACACTAATCATCCATCTGCATTAAAAAAACAAACATTACGCTGCAAAAACTAAATCTTAGCTAGTAAAATTTTTCATTTTAAGGCAATAAATCGTATTTTTTTCTCTGGAGCAGTAAGCAGTGTAAGTGTTGGCTTAAATTAAGTAAATTATTTTATTAAGTAAAAAAAAAAAAGATAATTATTCCTAAAATAAGCAATTTAAACTTTAAAAAGAAAAATGTGCTTACTTCATTGCCAATTTTTTTTAATATATAAGCATATATGTCTTAGTAGTATGTCGAGTAGCTTCATCACAGCGCTAACGCTCGGAGAAAAGCAGTGCAGCGACTCTTGTGGTTCTGATACATCAGCTCACAGACGCAGCCTTGTGCTGATCCACATCACCCTAGGAGTGTTGAAAGAGGTAAAAGAGAGAGTGCCATCTACTGTACTGTACTCACCCAGAGAGAAACAGCAGGGACAACTGTGCTCTCTCAGGGCTCTGGCAGCTGATGGCAAGCTGCATAAGCAGGATTCAAACCAGCAATCTCCTCATCATAGTGTCTGTGCTTTAGAGCACTGGACCACTCTGCGCCCACTAAAAACCTTCTATGTTAAAAGAGTGTATGTGTATGTATAGTGTAAGTTCTGTTACTATATTCTATATTTCGATTCTTTTCTACTAAGATGGGCTTATAATGTTAATATAATGCAAGGTTATAATGTGACAAAAAAGAACTCATTTAGGTTTGATTTGTGGCATTCGTGTCTAAAAATACATAATACTAAATGCATATATTTACTCAATTTGATCAAAATATAATAAGATTCGCATATAATTAAACTTCATAATTTGATTTTGCGAACACATTTCAGTGTATTAATAATAATGTACATTTTTGTGTTTCTTTAAAATATGCATAGTTTTTTTTATTTGTTTAGTATATCATCTAGCGATATTTAGCTACAGTGGAATCAGCTCATAGCTTGTGAACATACAGCTCTGTAAAAAAAATGAAGAGAGCACTTCAGTTTCTGAATCAGTTTCTCTGATTTTGATATTTATAGGTTTATGTTTGAGTAAAATGAACATTGTTGTTTTATTCTATAAACTACAGACAACATTTCTCCCAAATTACAAATAAAAATATTCTCATTTAGAGCATTTATTTACAGAAAATGAGAAATGTCTGAAATAACAAAAAAAGATGCAGAACTTTCAGACCTCAAATAATGCAAAGAAAACAAGTTCATATTCATAAAGTTTTAAGAGTTCAGAAATAATCAATATTTGGTGGAATAACCCTGGTTTTTAATCACAGTCTTTTTTTTCATGCATCTTGGCATCATGTTCTCCTCCACCAGTCTTACACACTGCTTTTGGATAACTTTATGCTGCTTTACTCCTGGTGCAAAAATTCAAGCAGTTCAGTTTGGTGGTTTGATGGTTTGTGATCATCCATCTTCCTCTTGATTATATTCCAGAGGATTTCAATTTGGTAAAATCAAAGAAACTCATCATTTTTAAATGCTCTCTTATTTTTTCTAGAGCTGTATGTAGGTCTTTGTGTGTGTGTGTAAACTCATTACAGAATAAACTGTAGAAGTTGAGGAGAGTAAGAGTTGAGGAAATATATATTTTTATAGAAGGTGATTAGTGTGAAGTAAGTTTTTAAGGGAAAGTGATTAGTGTGAAATATATATTTTTAAGGGAAAGTGATTAGTGTGACGCTGGATGAAAAAGAAAGCACTTCCTTACTGCCCACCTCCACCTTCCCCTGCATAGGTGATCTTCCTCCCTAGAGATGCTCCAGTGTCTTGCAGTGCTCTGGTTCTTTGTGCTGTGTGGAGTTGTAGTCTGTTCCCTCCCTTTATCTCTTCTTCTCTCTTTCTCTCTTTCTCTCTCTCTCTCTCTCTCTTTGTCTACATCCTCCCGTCTTTACCAAGGGTTAAACATGTCCCAGTGACCTCCAGCCTTCATACGCCACTAAGATTTCACCCCTGTGGATCTGTTTAAAGCTTTAAAACACCCTACTGGTTCATACTGTTGCAAACGTATGTAGTCTAGTATGAATATAATCCGTGCAGAGACTCAAGAGACGAACTTCAGACAAACTCCAACAGTCCAACTAAACTTCTTTAATATATTTACATTATACTAAAATACATTCATTTTCATATATGGGCATAAATGCTGCTGAAACGGGAACAGCCAACTGCATCCCAAATTTATTAACATGAACATTTTATTTAGGGTACCTGCAGGTCCTTAAAAAGTCTTAAAATGTCTGGAATTTTAGGAGGTGAGACATTAAATAATATCTGAGGCAAAATGAGTAGCCGCGCAGAATGTATCATTTTAGTATTTAATTTTAGCAGAGCATTTAATTTTAGACATGTAGAGCTTTTATTTTAGTTGTGCTGAGCATTTAATTTTAACAGTGCATTGCTGCACGGAGCGTTAAATTTCAGCCGTGTGAAGTGTTTAATTTTAGCCACGCGGAGTGTATAGTTTTAGATGCACAGAGTGTTTAATTTTAGCCCGGCCGGAGTGTTTGATTTTAGCTGCATGCGTAGTGTTCAAATAATTTTTTGCAGTTCTGTGCATTTAATTTTAGTCATGCAGAACGTTTAATTGTAGCCACGTGGAGAGTATAGATTTAGATGCGCAGAGTGTTTAATTTTAGTCGTGCACAACATTTAATTTTAGTCGTGTAGAGCCAGTCACCATGTTAGTAATTTTTTTGCCACAGTAATAGTATGTTTTTTTTTTTTTTTTTTTTTTTTTGTATTTTTGTGAGAAGTAACAAGGTAAATTTGAGTTTTAAAAATTAAAATATTAATATATAAAATTATAGTCATTATGGCTTTTAGAAAAATGTTTCTTTTTTCCCCCCCTTACATTACTTTTACTTTTATACTTTAAGTAGTTTTGAAACCAGAACTTTTTAAACACTTTTACTTAAAGAGTAAAAAGCTTGAGTTGATTCTTCTTCAACTTCTACAAAAGTATTTTATTAAACTCTAGTATCTATACTTATCTATACTCCCTACAGAGTAATGACTACTTTTTTTTTCACTCCTTTTGAGTGTGCCGTGTGCTTCTCATAGTGTTTTCCTTCACTCTTTCACTCCCTGCTTATAAAACAGAAAAGAAAATATAGAAAAGTCCCTGAAAGATCTCAGATTACAGGGATTACAGGGCTGATTTCCCAAGTACACTGTATCCTACACTATAAAATATGGTTAAAAGGGCTGTTTTTTTGTTTTTTGGTTCTTTCTTTGAACGTTTTAATGCCTCCTACAGTCTGATCGGAGCTGTGGATGATCCAGTCTCTCAGACGCTGGAAAAAAATGTAGAATTTAATCTGTAAACCCAGCTAACGTTGTTGTGTGTACATGTCTGTGTGCTCTCTGCCACTATAAAGGAGGAGCAGCACGCCAACACCTCTGCTAACTATGATGTAGAGCTTTTGCATCACCGAGACGCCCACATGGAGTTTATTAAGAGCGGTATGTACCAAACATTAACATCAGTTACACACAGAAATCTGACATTATTATGGTTTGAGAGCATTGGAAACATTTACATTGCATCTGTATTAATACATGTTAATGCAAAATTGTGCATTATTTTTCATAAATACAGTTAAAGCAGCAGAAATCAAATAAACAGTGGGGGAAAAATGTTGATGATTTAATTTCAAATTCTCTTAATCGAAATAATTTACAATTTTAATTGAACTGTTGTAATTCTGTAATAATGCAAAAAACTGATTTATCTTCAAATTTTCACACTAAAGTCCTAAAATTAGTTCAAGTGTAAAATTAGTTTTGTATATCATCGCTACCCTATGTAAAACACAGTTTACTACATAATTTGAACAGACAAATTGTCCCTTACACTGTGCCAAAATCTCTTGATGAACGAACCAATAGAAACTCTTCAAAATGACCTGAAATAAACTCTTTTTACACTGACTTCCATTGAAAGTTAACCCAGTTTTTTCTCCCTCTTGTAAAGTTGCTGTTTTGGAGATAAGTGTTTTTCATTGGAGTTGAAGATATTATTTACGGAGGAATGGGTTAAAATTACTTTTAGCTGCAGTTATTGCTGCAAAGGGAACTCAATAATGAATTCATTGTCCTCAATAAATAAATAAATGTCAATAAAATATTTTTATCTTGTTTGTTTAACTATGAATTATTTATGAATGAATTAATGAATTAACTTTATTGACTTTATTGTCATTGCACACTGTACAATTACACAATGAAACTGGATTATTGCCCCCCTCCCCTTCCCTTGGTGCAAAAACATACAAAGAGTTAATTTTAATTTAATAGTTTATTCAACCGGGACCGTGTACATAAATTAACATTAGTGTAAATGCACCAGAATTAGCCTAAAGGCTATTTTTCATCTGTTTTTTCATCTGATCTTGAAATTGTCTACCTAAAAAAAAACAACATGAATATTACAACTGACAATGCAAATATTAAAGATCAATAAAATATATAACTCAGTGTATACGATTGCTAAAATACAGCTGTAGCTGAAAAGACAATCTAACTAAAGGTAAAAATAAAAAATAAAGTATATATACTACTTCTTAACCTATGAGAGAAACACATTTCATCAAATATAAAATACATTATTCACTATAATTTATAAGTTATCTTTTAAACGCAATCCACTACTTATTTACCTTTAGAACTTTAGAACTACCTTTAGAAAATCTGATGATGTTTTCTGACATATTTGTTATACTATATTATAAATATATAGGAAATAAAACACCACTGTTTGTGTGTCTGGACTAGTAAACATGTTTACGTATTGTTGTTTTAATGTGTGTGTGTGTGTGTGTGTGTGTGTGTGTGTGTACAGGTGATCTGCACATGGTGGGCACCACCAGCAGAGACAGTGGTCTGAAGGAGACGGTGACTCTGAAGTGGTGCACTCCTCGCACCAACAGTGTAGGTGAGTAACCAGGAGGAACTCTGGGAAATGAAGTGATCAGTCTGTATTTTTACAGATATAATAAAAGTCTGGTAACTGACCTGTAGAGACGTTGTGTTTCAGAGCTGCATTACTGCACTGGAGCGTACCGCATCTCTCCTGTAGACGTCAACAGCAGACCCTCCTCCTGTCTCACCAACTTTTTACTAAATGGTTTGTGTTTTTTCTTAGTAGTTTTTGATCTAGTACTGTAAATCTCAGACAAAATATATTTAATTATCATGATAGAAAAACATTTTAGTTTTAACTGTTGTTTAATATTGCACTCTATCGTCTATATCGTAGCAAAATACAACAGTTCTGAGTAGTGTGTGGAATTCTCTCTCTCTCTCTCTCTCTCTCTCTCTGTCTATTTGTCTTTCTCTCCTTTTTTTTTCTCAGTTCAGTTCAGTTTGCTTTATTGACATGACAAAATTGTTTTTGTATTGTCAAGCATTTCAGTCAAACAGTACAAAAATAGATTAATGGGTACAATAACATACAGATATACAAGCATATATATATATATATATATATATATATACACATATACACATAAATATCTGTTGAAAAAGATAAATAAACGTAATAATTAAAAGAAGAGGGGAAAAAAAACACTGAAATATGCATGATTTAAAAAAAAAACATTAACTCTGTCTTTGCCCTTCTTATTCTGTCTCTCCTTCTTTGTCTCTCCCTTGTTTCTCTTTTTCTCTCTCCTTCTCTATCTCATTTTATATTTCTTTCTCTACTTCTTTCTCCCTTTCTTCTTCTCTCTCCCTCTCTGTCTGTCTGTCTCTTTCTCGCACTCTTTCTTTTAACCCGAAAAGCATATTTTTTTATTCAGCAACGGCTGCTCAGCATTAGTGTGGGATCTGTCCTAATTATTGTGCCACACCCTAGAGTCTTGTTTGAAGTGTACACTTCAAATAAAAAAATATATTGTGGCTATTTTAAGTGTTTAAGTGGAATTGGGACACTTCCCATCACAAATTTCAATTTAAAAGTATTCCTTAAACCTGATCCTGCATCCCCTAATCCCAGCACACCTGATCAACTAATTGGGTCGTTAATAATCAGCTGATTCATAAGTCCTGTGAAGGTAGCAGGGGTGAGTTAAAGCAGAGGAAGTCTGAAAATGTGCAGGAGGCAGGAAGGAACAGAACCAGAGTTTAGAATATCTGATATAAATGTTAGATGCTGATGTTGCCACTTTAAAATTTTGGTTTAATAAAATGAGAAATATAATAAAATATGAGAACGTATTTTTACTTGTTGAGAGTAATTCACTATGTAATAAGAAGTAGGTCTATATCAGGATATACTTCTTTGCTCATATCGCACAGCCCTATAATAAAGATCAAAATAATAATAAAGATAAAAATCATCATTTTGTTATTTTCTATTGTTATTTCAGGTCGATCTGTGCTGCTGGAACAGCCCCGTAAATCTGGCTCTAAGGTGATCAGTCATATGCTGAGCTGCCACGGCGGAGAGATATTCCTGCACGTCCTCAACAGCACTCGCTCCACACTGGAGGATCCACCGTCCATCAGTGAGGGCTGCGGAGGACGTGTTACCGACTACCGAATCACAGTAAGCTTCTTAGACACCCTTTATCATAACCTACCAACCCTTTATCATAACCTACCAACCCTTTATCATAACCTACCAACCCTTTATCATAACCTACCAACCCTTTATCATAACCTACCAACCCTTTATCATAACCTACCAACCCTTTATCATAACCTACCAACCCTTTATCATAACCTACCAACCCTTTATCATAACCTACCAACCCTTTATTATAACCTAACAAGCCTTTATCATAACCTACCAACCCTTTATTATAACCTAACAAGCCTTTATCATAACCTACCAACCCTTTATTATAACCTAACAAGCCTTTATCATAACCTACCAACCCTTTATTATAACCTAACAAGCCTTTATCATAACCTACCAACCCTTTATTATAACCTAACAAGCCTTTATCATAACCTACCAACCCTTTATTATAACCTAACAAGCCTTTATCATAACCTACCAACCCTTTATCATAACCTACTAACCCTTTATCATAACCTACCAACCCTTTATTATAACCTACCAACCCTTTATTATAACCTAACAAGCCTTTATCATAACCTACCAACCCTTTATCATAACCTACCAACCCTTTATTATAACCTACCAACCCTTTATTATAACCTACCAACCCTTTATTATAACCTACCAACCCTTTATCATAACCTAACAACCCTTTATCATAACCTACCAACCCTTTATCATAACCTACCAACCCTTTATCATAACCTACCAACCCTTTATTATAACCTACCAACCCTTTATTATAACCTACCAACCCTTTATTATAACCTACCAACCCTTTATTATAACCTAACAACCCTTTATCATAACCTAACAACCCTTTATCATAACCTACCAACCCTTTATTATAACCTACCAACCCTTTATTATAACCTACCAACCCTTTATCATAACCTACCAACCCTTTATTATAACCTAACAACCCTTTATCATAACCTAACAACCCTTTATTATAACCTAACAAGCCTTTATCATAACCTACCAACCCTTTATTATAACCTAACAAGCCTTTATCATAACCTACCAACCCTTTATTATAACCTAACAAGCCTTTATCATAACCTACCAACCCTTTATTATAACCTAACAAGCCTTTATCATAACCTACCAACCCTTTATTATAACCTAACAAGCCTTTATCATAACCTACCAACCCTTTATTATAACCTAACAAGCCTTTATCATAACCTACCAACCCTTTATTATAACCTAACAAGCCTTTATCATAACCTACCAACCCTTTATTATAACCTACCAACCCTTTATCATAACCTAACAACCCTTTATCATAACCTACCAACCCTTTATCATAACCTAACAACCCTTTATCATAACCTACCAACCCTTTATTATAACCTAACAAGCCTTTATCATAACCTACCAACCCTTTATTATAACCTAACAAGCCTTTATCATAACCTACCAACCCTTTATCATAACCTACTAACCCTTTATCATAACCTACCAACCCTTTATTATAACCTACCAACCCTTTATTATAACCTACCAACCCTTTATTATAACCTAACAAGCCTTTATCATAACCTACCAACCCTTTATCATAACCTACCAACCCTTTATTATAACCTACCAACCCTTTATTATAACCTACCAACCCTTTATTATAACCTACCAACCCTTTATCATAACCTACCAACCCTTTATCATAACCTAACAACCCTTTATCATAACCTACCAACCCTTTATTATAACCTAACAACCCTTTATCATAACCTAACAACCCTTTATTATAACCTACCAACCCTTTATTATAACCTACCAACCCTTTATTATAACCTACCAACCCTTTATTATAACCTAACAACCCTTTATCATAACCTACCAACCCTTTATCATAACCTAACAAGCCTTTATTATAACCTACCAACCCTTTATCATAACCTACCAACCCTTTATCATAACCTACCAACCCTTTATCATAACCTACCAACCCTTTATTATAACCTACCAACCCTTTATTATAACCTACCAACCCTTTATCATAACCTACCAACCCTTTATCATAACCTACCAACCCTTTATCATAACCTACCAACCCTTTATTATAACCTACCAACCCTTTATCATAACCTAACAACCCTTTATCATAACCTAACAACCCTTTATCATAACCTAACAACCCTTTATCATAACCTACCAACCCTTTATCATAACCTACCAACCCTTTATCATAACCTAACAACCCTTTATCATAACCTAACAACCCTTTATCATAACCTACCAACCCTTTATCATAACCTACCAACCCTTTATCATAACCTAACAACCCTTTATCATAACCTACCAATCCTTTATTATAACCTACCAACCCTTTATCATAACCTAACAACCCTTTATCATAACCTAACAACCCTTTATCATAACCTACCAACCCTTTATCATAACCTACCAACCCTTTATCATAACCTAACAACCCTTTATCATAACCTACCAATCCTTTATTATAACCTACCAACCCTTTATCATAACCTACCAACCCTTTATTATAACCTAACAACCCTTTATCATAACCTAACAAGCCTTTATTATAACCTACCAACCCTTTATCATAACCTACCAACCCTTTATCATAACCTACCAACCCTTTATCATAACCTAACAACCCTTTATCATAACCTAACAACCCTTTATCATAACCTACCAACCCTTTATCATAACCTAACAACCCTTTATCATAACCTACCAACCCTTTATTATAACCTACCAACCCTTTATCATAACCTAACAAGCCTTTATTATAACCTACCAACCCTTTATTATAACCTAACAACCCTTTATCATAACCTACCAACCCTTTATTATAACCTAACAACCCTTTATTATAACCTAACAACCCTTTATTATAACCTACCAACCCTTTATTATAACCTACCAACCCTTTATTATAACCTACCAACCCTTTATCATAACCTAACAACCCTTTATCATAACCTACCAACCCTTTATTATAACCTACCAACCCTTTATTATAACCTACCAACCCTTTATTATAACCTACCAACCCTTTATTATAACCTACCAACCCTTTATTATAACCTACCAACCCTTTATTATAACCTCACAACCCTTTATCATAACCTACCAACCCTTTATTATAACCTACCAACCCTTTATTATAACCTACCAACCCTTTATCATAACCTAACAACCCTTTATCATAACCTAACAACCCTTTATTATAACCTACCAACCCTTTATTATAACCTACCAACCCTTTATTATAACCTACCAACCCTTTATTGTAACCTACCAACCCTTTATTATAACCTACCAACCCTTTATTATAACCTACCAACCCTTTATTATAACCTACCAACCCTTTATCATAACCTAACAACCCTTTATCATAACCTACCAACCCTTTATTATAACCTACCAACCCTTTATTATAACCTACCAACCCTTTATCATAACCTACCAACCCTTTATTATAACCTACCAACCCTTTATCATAACCTAACAACCCTTTATCATAACCTACCAACCCTTTATTATAACCTACCAACCCTTTATTATAACCTAACAACCCTTTAATATAACCTACCAACCCTTTATTATAACCTACCAACCCTTTATCATAACCTAACAACCCTTTATCATAACCTACCAACCCTTTATTATAACCTACCAACCCTTTATCATAACCTACCAACCCTTTATCATAACCTACCAACCCTTTATTATAACCTACCAACCCTTTATTATAACCTACCAACCCTTTATTATAACCTACCAACCCTTTATCATAACCTAACAACCCTTTATCATAACCTAACAACCCTTTATCATAACCTACCAACCCTTTATCATAACCTACCAACCCTTTATCATAACCTAACAACCCTTTATCATAACCTACTAACCCTTTATTATAACCTAACAACCCTTTATCATAACCTACTAACCCTTTATTATAACCTACCAACCCTTTATTATAACCTACCAACCCTTTTTAAACAAAAACAAGTTCTTTCTTAAACATCATCTTCTGTATTTTAGTTTTTAGATTTACAGTGCAGTGGAAAAGTACTTGCTCCCTTTAGATTTCTTTTGTTTTTGCTTTATTTTTTTTTTATCATACTTCCATTTTTTAGATTAACAATCACACTTAAAAAAAATTTAAATGATCGGATGTAGACTTGCTGGTGTGCGTTGGGTCATTGTCCTGTTGCAGAACCCAAGTAAACCTGAGCTTAAAGTCACGAACTGATGGTTGGACATCCTCCTTGAGGATTTTCTGGTAGAAAGCAGAATTAATAAATCCATCAACTGCAGAAGACCATCCCACACTACCACCACCATTAACCATATTTACCCAAAGTTCTGTAGATCATCAGGATGTTTGTTGGTAAATGTGAGACGGGTGGTTGTGTTGTTTTTGGTTAATAGTGTTTTTTTTTATCTTGGAACTCTCCCATGGAGACCATTTATACCCAGTCTCTTTCTTATTATTGAATCATTAACACTGATCTTAACTGAGGTGAGTGAGATCCTGCAGTTCTTTGAATGTTGTTCTGGGTTCTGTTTTATGGACCTCTTGGATGAGTTCTTCATGCCCTTTTGGAGTAATTTGGGTCGGCCGGTCACTCCTGGGAAGGTTCACCACTGTTAAAATGAAAAGTCTCAGCGTGAAAGGCTTGTCTATCATCCTCCTTTCTTCCTCTCTCTCTCTCTGTAGGACTTTGGGGAGTTTATGAGGGAGAATCGTCTCACTCCGTTTCCAGATATGCCAGTAGATGCAGCTGGGAGATTACCATTCGAACGAGCCAAAGCCCAACTGGAGCGCCACACCCGCTACTGGCCCATGATCATTTCACAAACTACCATCTTCAACATGCAGGCAGTGAGAAATGTGTTATTTCAAACGTTTTCGTCCCGAGGATCACTTATGTGACACTAATTTTAACCATTCGTCAACATAGAAATAAAATAAAGCAACATTACTAAAATTGGATTGCGTAAAAATGAACAAAAATCAAAACTAAATATTTAGTTTTCAAGTTCGTGTGGAATTCCTTTGCGTCCCACAGTTTGAAAATCTAAAATCTGTAAAGCATGTGATCATATCCTTGAAACTGTATAGCGAACAGTAGAACCACTAAAACATCCAATTGTTTATGGCTGGAAATTATTATTAAAAACTGGAAAATGATCAGATTTAGCAATAATAAACTCGAGGTTCGTGCTATAACGTGTAATATTGGCACTGCTGTTCTGATCTACAGCAATATTACAGGTTATATAGCACGAACCTCGAGTGTATTATTGCGATTAGTTACATGAACAGTTCCATTATCATTATCTCTGTTTATTGAAAGATTTTAAAGAGTTAAAGAGAAGGAGAAAATAGGATCTGTTTTGTTATAAACCAAAACTTAAAATAGTTCCATTACTGCTCTGTTTGTATCTGTGCAGTTTGGTTTGTAAGTGCTGTATGGTTGCTAGGTTACCTGTATGTGGTGGAGTAATACTGTACACGGAGAGATTCGGTTGCAGTGCATTACCGGCTGATAACGGTACTCATAGAACGCCTCTCAGCCAATCACACTGCAGGGTCAGAACTATGTAACTGTGGTATAATATATTATATATAATATATAACTGGAAATTCTAAAATTCTAAAATTAAGTACTATATTACTTCTTTGACTGTGAAAACATTCATCCTAATTATTTTGCATTTAAATCCAGAGAATGCTCTCATGCAATATTATGTGAATCTTCCCCGAAATTTCCGAATTAAATAATAAAAATTAAACGTATATAAATGTATTGTGTGTTTGATTATGTGCGTGTTTGTTGCAGGTCGTTCCTTTAGCGAATCTGATAGTTAAAGATTCTCTGACGGAAGACGATGTGCTGACGTGTCAGAAGACCGTGTATAATCTAGTAGATATGGAAAGGAAAAATGACCCATTACCCATCTCTACAGTGGGGTCCAGAGGCAAAGGACCTAAACGGTGAGGTTCAAAATGTCCCCAAACAGCAGATCTAGGTCTTTCCTAAGGTATTTCTATTCTATTTCACTAATACTGATGTTTTCACAAATTATCAGCAATGAATTATAAAGCAGTGCAGCGTGAGTGTAATTTTTCCCTTTCAAAGTGCGTCGATGTTGTCTTGTGGCATCTTTACATACAGTAAAAACTGTTCTGAGATCAGAGATCAGATTTTTAACTCTCGTTTAGAAACATTTGAGGACAAAATGTACTGATCTCAGATCAGCTGCCTACACCAAAACGTGCAAAATAATTAAAAACATTTAGAAACTGTGTGAGTTAGAAACTGGGCTCCGGCAGCTGATAGCTAGTTGCATGACCGGGATTCGAACCAGCGATCTACCAATCACAGTGTAGCACTTTAGACCGCTGGTTCGAATCCCGGTCATGCAACTTGCTATCAGCTGCCGGAGTCCTGAGAGAGCACAGTTGGTCTTGCTCTCTCTGGGTGGGTACAGTACAGTAGATGGTGTTCTCTCTTTTTCCCCTCATCACTCCTAGGGTGATGTGGATCAGCACAAGGCTGCGTCTGTGAGCTGATGTATCAGAACCACCAGAGTCGCTGCACTTTCCTCCGAGCGTTAGCGCTGTGATGCTACTCGGCAAAAAGGTTAAAAAAGAGGTGGAGTCTGACTTCACATGTATCGGAGGAGGCGTGTGCTGGTCTTCTTCAACCTCCTGGTGTTTGGGGAGCATTACTAGTGATAGGGGTTGTCCTGTGTGAGCAACTGTGTGATGTAATAAATTGGTAAACTTTGTTTTTTACACTTCTTTACATTTGCAAAATAACAGCCACTTTCTTTTTAAACACACTTATTAAAAAGATTAATGTATTTAAATATTGTGTTTAGGTGCACACAAGTAATAAGGCAGATTCAATACAGATTTAATACAGTTTTAATATAGTTTTAATACAGTATGTTAGTATTTCCATCCAGTATGACACTGAGAGTAGATAAAAGGACTGAAAGTGCAGATTTTTAGCAGTGTGTGAAATTTTTTAATATTATTATTATTTGTTTTTTGTTAACATTTAAAAAGTTTTGATTTATTTTACATTAACTTTATGTTGCAGGGATGAGCAGTACCGCATTATGTGGAATGAGCTGGAGACCCTGGTGAAGACTCACGTTGGAACTAGTGAACGACACCAGCAGGTCCTGGAGTGCATCGGCGCCTGCCGCAGTAAACCTCCCGAGGAGGAGGAAAGGAAGAAACGAGGGAGGAAAAGGGAGGATAAGGAGGATAAAACAGAGAAGAATGGTAAAGAGTCGGAGGAGAAGACGTGGACTCAAGACTCTGAAAGGTTTCACTCTATATATTAAAATTAATCTGAAATTAAAAGTTAAAGTGTATTTTAAAACTTATTTTAAGCGCATGTTTGTTTGTTTGTTGTCTCTCCTCCAGACCGAAGGGATTAACTGAGCGAGAGAAAGATGATCAGAGTGAATCTGAGGTTATTAAAGATTCTCCTGATTCTCCAGAGCCGTTCAATAAGAAACCTCGACTCGCCTCAGAGGAGATCGTGTCTATAGAGAAATCTAAAGGTATAAAATTTATTTATTAATATTTTCCCACTGTAACTAAAACAGTGAAGCTGTAGTGTTATAAATTGTCATCAAAATAAAGTTTTAAGCTTGAGCTAAATGGCCAACTTGCTAGCTAAGAAATTCAAGAAATCAGCAGTCATATCCAAAATAATACTCCAGTATTAGAGTACAGATACTGTGAAGTAAAGTAAAAATAATACTCCAGTAGATACAGATACTGTGAAGTAAAGTAAAAATAATACTCCAGTATTAGAGTACAGATACTGTGAAGTAAAGTAAAAATAATACTCCAGTATTAGAGTACAGATACTGTGAAGTAAAGTAAAAATAATACTCCAGTAGATACAGATACTGCACTTACGTACCAAAATGCTGTATCTGCTGGAGTATTACTTTTACTTTACTACTTAAGTACTTAAGTACTAAAATGCTGTATCTGTATCTACTGGAGTATTATTTTTACTTCACTACTGTACTTAAGTAATAAAATGTAGTATCTGTACTCTACTGCAGTATTATTTTTTTATACTTCACTACTGTACTTAAATAGTAAAATGCTGTATCTGTATCTACTGGAGTATTATTTTTTATACTTCACTACTTAAGTACTTAAGTACTAAAATGCGGTATCTGTATCTGCTGGAGTATTATTTTTACTTCACTACTGTACTTAAGTACTAAAATGTAGTATCTGTATCTACTGGAGTATTATTTTTACTTCACTACTTAAGTACTTAAATAGTAAAATGCTGTATCTGTATCTACTGGAGTATTATTTTTACTTCACTACTGTACTTAAGTACTAAAATGTAGTATCTGTATCTACTGCAGTATTATTTTTTTATACTTCACTACTGTACTTAAATAGTAAAATGCTGTATCTGTATCTACTGGAGTATTATTTTTTATACTTCACTACTTAAGTACTAAAATGCTGTATCTGTATCTACTGGAGTATTATTTTTTATACTTCACTACTTAAGTACTAAAATGCTGTATCTGTATCTACTGGAGTATTATTTTTTATACTTCACTACTTAAGTACTAAAATGCTGTATCTGTATCTACTGGAGTATTATTTTTACTTCACTACTATACTTAAGTACTAAAATACTCTATCTGTATATTCTAAAGTATTACTTTTACTTCACTACTGTATTTAAGTACTCCAGTACAGTACAGATACAGCATTTTAGTACTTCAGTACTTAAGTAGTGAAATAAAATAATACATCAGTACAGTACAGATACAGCATTTTAGTACTTAAGTACAGTAGTGTAGTAAAAATAATACTCCAGTAGATACAGATACAGTATTTCAGTACTTAATTACAGTAGTGAAGTATTGTAATTATTTTTCTTTACTATACAACTCAAGTAATACATGGTAAAACTTTTACATTTTGGGTGGTTTGCAGGAGAACTGAATGTTTTTATCAATTTATGTAATGAGTGAAATTGCAAATTGATGTTTAACAGTATTTCATTTTTATTTTAGCTATTTATTTAATGATTAATATGATGATAGTTCAGTATTGTAATGAGTAAATGTGTTTTATTTTCAGGCCCGGTCTCTTTACTCAGTCTGTGGACCAGCAGAATAACGCAGGCGAACTCCAGAAAACACCAGGAGTTCGCTGGAAGAATCAGTTCTGTGAATAATAAAGCAGAGCTTTACCAACATCTCAAAGATGAGAACGGGTTCGTTCACTTCAGCTCTAACGTCAGAATTCTAAATTATCCTGGTGATCTATTGTGATTTATTGTTTTTATAGATTCTTGTGACTTACCTTTGCTTTTTTCGTGTGTTTACTGATCAGGATGGACGTGCACGAGAACGGGAAAGCCTCCAGATGATGTGGAGACGTACAGGACCCTGTGCTTCCTGTAGAATCAGTGATTATCTGAAGAAAAACATCTTGTTTTAATGAAATAAGTCAGGACGGTTTCTGTGTGGCCGAGGAATCACGCTCTTGTTTGACGAAGAGCCTTTTTTACCCTGAAATTTGTACAAAGAAACTAAAAAAAATCAATAAAAGACCTCAGAGTCAGAGTGTGTTTTCCCATGTTTGTGTTGAAGCTTTTTTTAAAGGAAAGGTTTTTTAAAAGTTAAAGTTAAAATTACTTTTTTGTTTGATTTGTAGAGTATATCTGCCTTTTATCATTTAACAATTGTAATTATAATAATAAGACTTACTAGAGAATATCTAACCTCCTTAAGTACTAAACATTAGCAATACAAATATTGTCCGTATTTTTTGTACTATAAGCTGCACTTAAAATCATTTAATTTTCCCCAAAATCATCAGAGCTCCTTATAATCCGGTGCTCCTTATGTAAGAATTCTATCAGTCAGGTATTAAGGAGCAGTAAAGACACTCCACTGAAGTACAGAGTTATACAGGAGATTCAATGAAGTTTCTCCAGCACTAAGACTGGGTGCAGCAGCATTAGCATTAGCTGCAGCGCTAGCTGTTTTGCCAACTCATTCAGAGGCAAGTATATCAGACTGTAGTCTGTGAGTTTACTGTGTTAAAACAAGCTACGTGGGCGAACTGCTAGCTAAAATCGCTCTGCGTTACTGAAAAACTCAGGGTTCCTCATTCTAGCGCTGTCGGGTGGCATTTACGTCTAGCTAATGCTGCTGCACCTAGCCTTAGTGCTGGAGAAACTTCACAGAAAACTTATCCTCAGACAAAATATCGGAAATCTAACCTTACTGTACATATACGAAAGCTCTTTACTCAAATACCCAAATAAACAGTTTTTTAGGAGAGAAATCTGTGTAGAATAGTGCACTATAGGACTCTGTGGGCGTGGCCGAAGCTCTTGTTCTTAATGGTATCTATCTATCTATCTATCTATCTATCTATCTTTCCCCATTACATTACTTTTACTTTTATACTTTAAGTAGTTTTGAAATCAGTACTTAAAAAGTAAAAATCTTGAGTCAACACTTCAAGTTCTACAGAAGTATTTTTAATTAAATTCTATCTAGAGTTTAATTGTCCAGCGGTCTAAAGCGCTGCCACTATGATCAGGAGATCATCGCCAGTTCAAATCCTGCTTATGCAGCTTGCCATCAGCTGCCGCAGCCCAGAGAGAGAGCACACGCAGTTGTTCTTGCTCTCTCTCTGGGTGGGTACAGTACAGTAGATGGCGCTCTCTCTTTCTCCTCATCACTCCTAGGGTGATGTGGATCAGCACAAGGCTGCGTCTGTGAGCTGATGTATCAGAACCGCTGAGAGTCGCTGCTCTTTCCTCCGAGCGTTAGCGCTGTGATGCTACTTGGTTCAAAACGTTCAAAAAGAGGCGGAGTCTGACTTCACATGTATCAAAGGAGGCGTGTGCTAGTCTTCTTCACTCTCCTGGTGTTGGAGCATCACTAGTGATAGTATCTATCTAATAAATGAGTAATGAAGGGAAATAAAAGAACGAGCAGAAGCCGTTGCACTGTTCTAAATGTATTTTATGTTGAGTTGATTGATACAAGTATTTATACATTTTGAACATATAAATAATTTCAATCTTTTATGTATAATAGTCTTTTCTCTCAGGCATTTAATACTCGTAAAGAAGAAAGAAGTACCGTACCATACTTTTAATTACATCGTTACTGGAAAAATAGAGTTGGACAATGCTGGATTGTCCACAGTGATTTTGGTACTGCTTATAGACGTTTTCTCTCAGCGTCAAATATTCAAACAGCTGCATCTGAACATCCTTTAGCACATGCTTTTACTAGATCTGGAGGCGTGAACCCAAATATATCTCTTTACTGCTTAAATTCAGGGCAGTTCATGCTGCAAAGTCCTGCATGAAACACATGACAGAGGTCTCTACGACATCATCATCATCGTCTTCATCATCATCGTCTTCATCATCATCGTCTTCATCATCATCACGCTCAATATAAAACGCTGAACACACTTTACGCCTTCAGTGCTGTGAGATTAAGACTGTAGGACTCGCTGCTGCCCTCCAACAGAACACCGGAGCATGCACCTAACTAAGAATAAAAATAGAAACATTTACATCATATCAGCCGTTATATTTCCACTGTAGTGCATTAATTCTGACCATGTTAAAAATAGTTCTCTTTGCTACTGATATGTTCATATTTACACTTGTTACGCTGTTTTATTTTCTTTAGTAAGGCATGCTCATCAACTAATTCCACACTCGTCAGATTAAAGGACTTAAAGGTGTGCATGTGGTGTTCAATAAAATCAATATTAAGATCAATAAAAGCAGTTGTGTTCTGACTGATAAGGACTGTAGGTTCCAAAAGGGAGCAATGTAGAGCAATGCCACGGAAGAACCACTAATGATTCAATAAAAACTCTGAAGGATTGATGTTTAGAGATGTTTAGATTATTATTACATTTTTAAAGCTGTATAAGATCTGATACATGAGAATTATAAAGAAAGAAAGAACCTCTATATGATGGTATAAGTGTAAGAAAATATATTATAAATAAAGTGTCAATTTTAAGTTAATGATCTATCTACCTGCACAGGTTGGTGAAAGACAGTGATTCATTTTGTGTTGTGTTTAAACTCCGACCACTAGAGAGCAGTGTAGGGCTCAATTCATATTGACTATTAAGATAATTACTAATTAAACTAATTTAAAAATCGATTAGTTGAAAATACGTTATTATAGTGAACAACCTAGTATTAACGAGTTTTCCTTTCTATTCCACCTTAAATTCCACCTTAAATGTGGCAGCTCAACCAACAGTTCCAAAACAAGCTGTAGTTTTAGTAAAACTAATTTTAGCCACTTCACATTACAGCTACTTCTTTTACTTGTGAGTAAAAGAAAATCAATCCAAACATTTTTAATGATAAAGCTATTTGAGATCTGTAAGTATAAAAAAAGAAATAACCTCTACATGATGGTCTTCAGAATATAAGAAAATATTGATATATCATTGAATTATCAATTCTGTCAATTCTTGTAAATGCAATATCATTTTTAAATTATGATGTCTCTTCCTGCACAGGTTGGTGAAAGACTGTGGTTCATTTTGTGTTGTGTTTAAACTCCAACCACTAGAGAGCAGCGTAGGGCTGCAACACTGAATTGATTAAAATGATTAAAATCGATCCAAATTGATTGTTAAAATATTAATAATTTAATAATCGATTAGTTAGGTATATGTTATTATAGTGAACAAGTTAGCATTACAAATTCCACCTAAAATTAAAGTATAAAATCAATAAAATCAATCCGAACATTTTTAATAATTAATTTAAAGCCTTTTTCAGGGTCTTTTCTGATTCTGATTTGGGTGAAAGTGTTTGTGAATCACAGCTGAGTGTATATTTACATTGCATACACTGTTCTTGTTTTATTACCTAATTCTAATAATAAAATTAATGTAACTTTCGGGTTAATTCTTCATGTAAACTAATATTTTTAATAATGGTAGGTTGTGTGTTCCTTTATTACTGATAATATTAGGACAAAGACAGTTTTGTTTATTGAATAAAATGCTGTAAATCGTATTTTTCTTTTTTATCTGATTAATAATTGATAAATCAAAAGAAATAACTGACACATTAATCGATTATCACATAATAATCATTAGTTGCAGCCCTGCAGCAGAATTAAAGACCTCTCTGTTCTTACTGGATAAAAAGTGGATAAAAAGATTGGGTTAATCGATGCATAAAAAATATGTATATATTTACATGTATATGTAAATCTTTGTCTTCTTAGGACTTTAAAGTGTTTTAAATGTAGATATTTAAATGTAAAACTTAAAATAATATATTAGTGTGGTGCCAATAACTAAAAAAAATAAAATGCTCTTTTTTTCCCTGTTTGTTGTTTTACTCTGATTTTATGCATCACAACATATCGCTTTAAACTTTCGGAAATTCTTCCTAAAATGGATCTTTTTAAGGAATCCAGTAGTTCTCCAATAACATTGCTCTAAAATTCTCAAAAAAAACAACAATTTTTTGTGGCACCTTTTGTTTGTTTTTGTTTTGTTTTTTCACTTGTTACAAAATGTAGTTTAGTTGCATCAATGTAAATATTCACACGGCCCAAACAAAACCTTGCATGTCCAAAATATGGCAACTTTACTAAAATTAAGTATTTTAGTCCATTAAATTTTGACACAATATGAAGGACGAGGTTCTACTGTGAAGATACAAGGTTTTGTTCTGATGGCGACAATTATTATTGGCAAACAGATTCAATTTAATGTTCGTACAAAAATTCAAAAATACCACAAATGAAATTCGAGACTTTCATGAAACCACTTCAAAATTGACATCAAGCTTCGGCGGAAAAAAGTGACGTTTTAAAGGTATTTTTCTGATCAGATTAATACTGTTATTATTTATCTATCTATTTATTTATTCGCTGCATTATTAAAACACCTTTTATTCCTGATATACATATTAATTTTAAATATATATATATATATATATATCATGAAGGTCATGTGAGGGTCAGTATCAGAGGATATCAGTATCAGATAGCAGCAGAGCGGGTTAATACGGTGTTTTTATTTAGTGTATTAAAGCTCGTCGGTCACTGTCCACAGGCCGTCACAGTGAAGACCAGCTCCCTGAGTGCAGAGAACAATACTGTAATGCGGCGTTTATGAGAAATGATGATGCACCAGTGTTTTTCCAGGGCTGAATGAGACTGTAAAGCTGGTAATATGTATTTTCTGTATTTATACAAATATATTACGACATTTTGGCGCATATATTTGACGATTTGTTATAGATCAATAAAACAGGGCTCTTAATCTCTTACACTCATGTTTAAATGTGATTATTTTCTATTAAATCTAAATTGAGTGCAAAAAAATGTAAACTCTGGAAAAAAAAGAGAGCACTTAAAAATGTTGAGTTTCTTTGATTTTACCAAATTATAAACCTCTGGAATATAATCAAGAGGAAGATGGATGATCACAAACCATCAAACCACCAAACTGAACTGCTTGAATTTTTACACCAGGAGTAAAGCAGCATAAAGTTATCCAAAAGCAGTGTGTAAGACTGGTGGAGGAGGAGAACATGATGCCAAGATGCATTTCAGTCATTTCTCATTTTCTGTAAATAAATGCTCTAAATGAGAATATTTTTATTTGGAATTTGGGAGAAATGTTGTCTGTAGTTTATAGAATAAAACAACAATGTTCATTTTACTCAAACATAAACCTATAAATAGTAAAATCAGAGAAACTGATTCAGAAACTGAAGTGTTCTCTTAATTTTTTTCCAGAGTTCTTATTATGATGATTACAATATCTGATTAGATCCTACATTCAATATAAGATGATGTTTAAATGGTTTTAAATGAAGGTGTGAATCACACTCTCAGTCCTTTACATTCATTAAGGAGATTCATCCTGTATATTTAACTGATTTAACTGTGATCTGAAACAGCGCTGATTTAATAAAACACCATCAAAACTCACTGCAGTCCAAAACAACCGAGTGAAAGTGAAGGAAGACAATATACTCAAAAAATACTCCTTACTATACAGCACTGACCTAATACCAAATTAAATGGTAATTAAATGCTTAATAAAATAATTTATTAGTCTTTTTTTTAAATATCTGGAACTGATTTGTTAGTAAATAATCGTAATAAAAAAATATATGTCATTAAAAATAAAGAAGGAATATAAACTGAGTGAAAGTGAACAAAATTAGGAGTGTTTTGCTTTATTGACCAAAACTACATTTTTCTCAAAGACTCTGGAATCAGAAAGGACATCTGGTACCCAGAACTGGCTAATTTTTTTTAGTAAAAAAACAAACCAAAAAGCAAGAAATATCAAGTATTGTATTGTACCATGTAGTGAGAAGTGGCAATTAGGTGTACCATATTGTATCGTACGCAATAATAACTCCGGGAAAAAAAAAATATATATATAAAATCTTTAATAAAAATTGATTTTGCAATATTCCCGAACGCCTCTATTTTGTATTTGTTTTGCTTTTTAAAGTTTTTACCTTTAACTGTTTAAATACACTGGACTTAAATTTTGTGGTAGATTTTTGTTACATTACATTATATTTGTTATATTTATATATATATATATATATATTGTTACACTATTATTATTTTATAAAAAATCAGGGTCTTGTTTCTGTTTATGAAATATAAGTGTTTCTACTGAATTAATACCAAATTTTTAATTACTATTCAAAGCAATGTAGTGTTAGGAGTCTTGCCCAAGGACTCTTATTAGTGTAGCACAGTTTTTAGTCACCCAGACCTGGAATTGAACCCCAGTCTCCCACATAATGTAGGAACTCATTAGCAGGTAGTGGTGTTATCCACTGCGCCACACCATCCATATTTTATTGGTATGCTGAACAAAACATATTTTTTTATTGTTTTGTTGCAGTAGTATATTCTTAAAGTTTTTTTTTTCATATAGTCAATAATATCGTTATTCCAGAATACCCAGAAATATTGTGATATTATTTTAGGGGCATATCGCCCAGCTCTAGAGCCAATAGTAAACCTTTACAGATCTTAATCCAGACGATTTTTGTTTGTTTGTTTGTTTTAATATGATATTAATAAAATAAGCTGAAGTTATATGAAGTCAACGGTACAATAAAAGGTTAATAAAAATAAAAGTAAAAGAAAACTAAACTTATATCACCTGGAAGTGTAAAGCTAAAATAGCTAAACTAGTTTGATTGTCAATAAACTATAAATAAACTGAAAATAACTGGACCTGTCCCCTGACTTCAATATTACTTATATATTGTATTTAATGTAATGTTAGTAAGGTGAGCTGTTCATATTGAATGAACAAATTTATCTCAATTTTTTTTTTTTTATTCATTTTGGATATTTAAACAAAACAATCCATATTCCAGTAGAATTGTCAAAAAAAAGTATTAATAATCTAAAATGCTTATTATTACTGACATTATTATGCCATTATGTTATTATTATATTAGTGGAATAAAATGGTCTTTAAATAGGATTTTTTTTTCAAGCAGTACATATAAATGTTTCATGTGTGATAAAAAAAAAAAACATGACTGAGAATCATTTTATATCCTAATTATAATTGTAATCAAAACTATTTTAAATTAGAAGTAAATCTACAACTTAAAACTAAAATATTACGAATAAAAATCATGAAATTGGCACTTTCTTTAATTTTAACATAAAAAAATAATATTGTCCTAAATACCTTTGTTTTGTTATTGTATATATATATATAGTAGGTTCTCCAAGTGTACTTTAGGCTGTAGGAGAGTCTATAAAGTTCAATGCTTTCAGAATATGAATAAATTTTTATTTTACTGCAAAGTAAAATGGTTTTGTATCACCTTCACCTGTAGCCTGTTTATGGATCAAGGTCTGTTAAAGGATTAAAATGACAATAATCTAATTTTTCCCTACAGGAGCTGGTCTGAACTCTTAAACTTGAAACTTAAAAACTAAAAATGCATTAAAAAATACCTAAAATGCATTTAATCTCCGTTTTTTACTTCTTATTCTCACCAACAGCCGTTCTCTCTCTAAATTCTCTCCAAACACTGTTTTCAGATTCTCTTATTTTACTGCATGAACGTTATTTCAGTTCTTGAAGCACCAGATAAACAGCATAAGAATCCAATAAGGATTAAAAAAGTTAAAGTAGCAGCGGATTATACTGTATTGTCGAGTTAAAAGAGAAAAATACTCTTTTTTTTCTGTGTAACTACACAGTAGACGTTTTGGCCAATAAAGTGCACACTTTCCTAAAGTTATATTAACTGTAGTTTAGGATGTAACGATGAAACAGCAGCAAAGAATCAAAGACAACTTAGTGAAGATCCTCTTCTATCTCTTCTAGCGTTTTTAATGCCTGACAGCACCATTGCACGAGCCTTTAGGACCGTCTGAGAGGAGGTGAGGGAATAAATCCCTCATATATATATATATATATATTTAGTCAGCTGCTGAGGAGCATTCTGTAAATCAGGCGCATCTCGAGACTGTGGAGAGAAACTCTGTTTCACAGCAAATAAAATAAAAAAAGGCTGGCAGGCAAAATCATGCAGTCTAGGTCCATTACAAGTGACCACACGACGGCTCCGCTCCGTCAGTAGATTTAGAGAGGATGGAAATTCTCTGTAACAGATGAAAAATAAAGAGAAAAGAAGGAGAACAGATACAGAGCTCATCCATTCCATCCTTCATCTCTTTGATCCTTGAAGAGGAGCATCGGAGATACGAGGAAACGAGCTGATCCTCAGCGATGGATCAGATGGAGGCGAGTTTGATGTGTAACCTGATATGAAAACCACAAAGAGCATCACTGATCTCATCACCCACAGAGATTCCCCCGCTCAGACTCTTCTGAGGAATCTGGAACAGATACGGGGAGTCTCCACACCCCAGCTTTACTCCCCGTCTGAATGAGAGGCTTGAAATGGGTTGAAATCTGGCGTGGCACAGTCGGGTCACTTATCGACGCTCACTGGCACTGTGGATGATCAGACGTAGATGCCCTCGGGGTTGAAGCTGGAGGTCAGAGGGCTCTGCAGAGCTCGGAAGGCGTTGGGGAGAGGATGAGCCGATCCCAGGCGCTTCAGAGAGCCGGTCTGATCCGGTTCTGTATTAAAAAACAACAAAAACAATAATAAACAGCACAGAAGATTTATATAGCATATAGAGGTTTCACCTTTGAAAAATGGTAAAACTGAGTACTTTGGGAGGGGCACTGGGTGATGTATGGGTTTAGGGGCGGGGCAGAAGAGAGAGCTGATTGGGCTGAGCCGTGGGCCTTTGATATAGCGTTGAGATGCAGATGGTTGGATGTCACCAAGGGGGCGGGGTTATTGATTGATTGATTGATTGATTGATTTATTGATTAATTGACTGATTGTAAACCTGTGTGAGGAGTGTTTGCCCATGTGACCAGTCAGCATGCATAGTAGGGTAATTAGCTGTAGAGTTTTGAATAACAGTGTGTTCCTTGTGAAAACAAAAGATTTTATTCATGAAAATTGTGCCAAATGCAGAAAAGTGTGTATGCAGTGTTTTGAAAAAGTGTTTTAGAAATGCAGATTGAGTGTAAAGCAGGAATTGTGCTTGTAGTTTAGCAGAACTGGTTTAAGGGGTTGGTGCTGCTGTGAGCTAAAAACTCAGCTTAGCTTATATTATTTTATAATTTTATTTTTTCACTCTTTCATATCTTGTGTGCTAATGATTGTTTTCAAGACACACCAAAGCAGGTGCTGCAGTGCTATTAAGCACAGCTGTGTGTGTGTGTGTGTGTGTGTGTGTGTGTACCTCTGCTGGTCTCCTCTTCAGCAGGTTCTGCTGGTAGCACGGTAACTTTGGTGCCGGTCTGCTGGATGAACTGCTGGAGGTTGACCTGTCTCAACTCCTTAGTTAACTGTTCCAACTCCTGCTCCTTTTCCTGTACAAAACAAACCAATTAATCAATCAATCAATTAATTAATCAATCAATTAATCTAACAAACATTCACTTGTAAACCACAATATTAATCTTTTCATACTGTTTTTAAAACAGAGACCTCTATTCTGGTGTGAGAATTAGAGCTTAGATTGTCCCAAAGCCTGATTTAAACCCCACATTATTTTAGTAAGTACTGCATTAAAACAGCTTTTGAAAAACATTTTCTGTCTGTTTGAATGAGCGAAAACTATTCAGAATGTTGCTAATTAACATTGCAACACTGAAGAAGCATAGACCTGTTATTTAATACAAATGTTTTTCTAAGAAAAGATCTCCAAAAGATTAAAACAACAACAATGTGAACAATCATCCACAGGCCTAAACATCAGTAAATTAGGCTACAAGAATGATGTCTGATTTACTTTTTTTCTCTAATCTAATATAATTTAACATGATTTAAGAATATAAAATACTTTCTAAACAAACAAACTTTTTTATTTTGAGCTTAAAAAGCACTGCACAATTATTAAACCCAAATAGACCAACAACAATAACATCATTTACAATTACTTTAATAACTACTATAATATAATTTACGGTTTCACATATAATAATAATATATCTACAATATAAAATAAGGTTTAAGAATATAAAATACTTATAATAAATGATAGAAACTATGAAAATTAGATTATTTTGAAATTAAGAAATTGTTCATTATTCAACATTTAGGAAATCTATGTTTTTCATGTTAATGTCTGTACTTTCATTTGGAAGACAAATGTATAAAAGTATCAGGCTCTCACTGATATGATAAGATCTGGGTCCAAATTTCAAACTGATTCACTGAATTGAATAAAATTCTAAATTTCTGTATTTTGAGACCACGCCTCCTGAATGAAGTGAGCAGGTGTGGGGGCGGTGCTCCTCGAGACTCACCTGTAGCCGGATGTTGGACTGTCCGAGGGAAAGGTCCACCGCCCTGCAGCTGCTCTCCAGCCTGGCCGCCTGCTGCACCTGCAGCTCCAGCTCCGCCCTCACCTTCTCCATCCGCGCCCGCAGCTCCTCCTCGTCCGCCTGCCTGCTCTGCTGCAGCTCCTGCTGAAGACGCTCCGCCTCCAGACACGCCTCCATGCACTGGATCTGCGCCAGGTACTCGCCCAGCCGCGCCTCGCAGTCCTGCACCCGGTTGCGCAGCTCCTGCAGGCGCTCCCGCAGCTGCCGCTCGTTCTCCTGCTCTATCTGCAGCTCGTTCTCCCAGAACTCCTGCTCCTCCATCTCCGCCTCCATCCGCCGCACCTGCTGCTCCAGCAGCAGCAGCTCCTCCTCCTCCTCCTCCGTCAGCAGCTCCTCCCGCAGCTCCCGCTCGCAGCTCTGCAGCCGCTGCTCCAGCGAGCGCAGCTTCTCTTTCTGCAGCTGCACCAGCTGACCCAGGTCCTGGGCCCCGGGGCCGGGCGTGGCGCTGCGGGCGCGGCCCTGCTCCCGGCTCTTGCTGAAGATGTCCCGCAGGCCCTTGCCGCCGCCGGTGAAGGTCAGGGACTTGCGCTTGGGCTCGCGGCGCTTCAGGGAACGGTCCTGCCCCGAGGGGCGGAGCTTGGCCAGAGGGGGGAGGCTCTGGCGGTAGGGGCCGCGCTCGGGTCCGAGGGCGGAGGTTTCGGAGGTGGGCCGCTCGCACAGGGAGGGGCCGGTGCGCTGCAGCACCAGCTGCACGTCGCTGGCGTACTGACCCCATTTATTCAGAGACACCACCGGGTTCTCATGGGGGGCGAGGTACCGCTCCGTCTCCCGCCATTTCTCTATCAGAGTGTACCTCCCTGTGCGCCCTGTAACACAACACAATACATTACAATAAATTACATTACATTACAATACATTACATTACATTTCTCTATCAGAGTGTACCTCCCTGTGCGCCCTGTAACACAACACAATACATTACAATAAATTACATTACATTACAATACATTACATTACATTTTTCTATCAGAGTGTACCTCCCTGTGCGCCCTGTAACACAGCACAACACAACACAACACTTAATATTTGTAGGTACACTGCAGTGGCATGTTAATGACGGCCTAAATGAGATTTTATAAAGTATTAATTAATTAGTTAATTAATTAATAAAAGTATTAAACTAGCAGAACAGAGAGATATCACAGGTTCAACTGTTTTATTTGCGAGGATGATATTTCTGCATACTCTATCAATAATCAATCAATAATAAACCCCCAACCCACCCCTGCCGCTATCAGACGCAAACTGCTCAGCCCAATCAGCTCTCCCTCCTGCCCCACCCCTAAACCCATACATCATTCAGTGCCCCTTCCAAACAAAAAATCAGAGATCTTAGTGCCCCTTTAAATAAAAACTGAAATATAAGGAGGTTTTATTATGTTTTCACCCTGTTTAATATATAAGCTGCTGTAAGGCTGAAGGGGGCTGCTTACTAAATGGAAAGGAAAGAATCGCTTGTGCATCACTTTAAACGGTGCTGTCTGTTTACAATTTAAAACACTGCTGTTAATTATGAACTAAAATCAAAATTTAAATCGTAATGAAGAATCGCATATATATTGAAGAATATCAAAATACTACACACAACAGACAAAATACTACAGAAAAGCTTTTAAAGAGTTTTAAGAGTTCAGAAATCAATATTTGGTGGAATAACCCTGGTTTTTAATCACAGTTTTTTTTTTCATGCATCTTGGCATCATGTTCTCCTCCACCAGTCTTACACACTGCTTTTGGATAACTTTATGCTGCTTTACTCCTGGTGCAAAAATTCAAGCAGTTCAGTTTGGTGGTTTGATGGTTTGTGATCATCCATCTTCCTCTTGATTATATTCCAGAGGTTTTTAATTTGGTAAAATTAAAGAAACTCATAATTTTTAAGTGCTCTATTATTTTTTTCCAGAGCTGTGTATCGCACAGTAGACATAAAAAGTGCAGGCACTCTCTCGAATCAGTCGCGTGAACGAGTGAACTCTCAGTGAAAGAGTGGCGTTTCTTCCCTCTGCTCAGTTAAAAGCAGGGTTGTGAGACGCTGGGAGACAATAGTGTGCTTCACATTCTGTTCCAAAGACTCCCCTCATGAAAAGACGCTCACAAAGAGCGCTTGTTGCTAAGTGAAGAGTCAAAACACGGGGTAAAGAACCGGCCGACAAAAGGGGGCTTCCCTACAGCATGAGGTCAAATCACAAACAAATACGCTGTGTTCAGCTTCTGATTCAGATCAAACGTCAGGGGTTTGATCTGCCCACTCAGATTAAGATAAAAAAGGGATTTCGGGAGGAAAAATTTAGCATAAAACTCATTTTAGGTCCATAAAACTAGATCTATAATGTACGTTTTTTCTAAAATCCATTTATTAGTAACTATGCTATCTCTTTATTTCTGCTGTAGACGGAAAACATTTGGTTCGATAATAAAAGACGAATATTAGACAAAAGATATCAAACAATAAAAAGCTCTGAAGGTTTTTCACCAGTACAGACTCTACATTTATAGTTAGAGTAGTAATCAAGATAAAAAACAGAGAGTTATGAGAGTCTATAGGTGAAAAACAAGCAATTGTGAAGCTGAAAGAAGATGGAAAACCAATCAGAGCCATTAGAGCACAAATATTGACCATAGCAGAACAACTGTATGGAATGGCCTGAAGAAGAAAGTCGTCACTGGTGTACTAAGTAACAGATAATGAACAGGTAGACCAAGGAAAACCACAGCAGGTGGTAATATCAACAAAGTACAAATAAATATTACATTTTTTTTGTTCATACAAAAAACTTAAAACTTAAAACTGTGTATTAGATCCAGCTAAATTTTGATCTTTTCATATCAAACCCAAATGTTTGTTCCAATATTTTTTGAAAATGGTTCATGATGATGGCTATTGAAATGCACAGCTTGAAATGTGCTATGAAATACATTTATTAAGCCCTTTAAACTATTAAAATGTAAATATTATGTTTTTGTTTTGGGTGAAAATTGCACAGATGTAGTTTTACAACCTTTTTTACACCCCTATTATTTTTCCTATTGTTATTTTCCCTTTATGATAGGCATCTGGGGGGCATGTGCTCTGTTTTTATTGTCTGATTTTTACAGCAGTGCTACAGCCAACAGCAGCCAATCCAGAGCTAGCCTAGCCTGAGTTTCAATACTGTAACAAGAAGCTTTTGTAATTATTCTAAAGTCACAATGAATAGAGTTGCTGTCCTTTTTCAGGTCCTCTCAATGTCTATTCAAAGGATCTGTTTCACAGCTTAAACTGGCTGGCTAGCTGCATATATGCCCATTGATAATGAATGATGTGTGCAGGTGTGATGGTTTTATTGAACGATGAGAAGTTGAATTAAAAATATGCTGAAAAGAATTTTTTTTTAAAGTTCAGATCATTGTGTGAAAATGTAAAAGAATGAAATACAGTAAAGTATAGATAACTAACATTTCTACTTATGTAAGGTAAAGATGTATTTGTACTTCATAACAACACATCTATAAAAACTGAAAAAAAAATATATATATATATATGTGATGCCTTACATATATATATATATATATATATATATATATATATATATATATATATATATATATATATATATATATATATATGTGTGTGAACACCAGGAGGGTTAAGAAGAGTAGCACATGCCTCCTCCGATACATGTGAATCAGACTCCGCCTCTTTTTTAACCTTTTTTCCGAGTAGCATCACAGCGCAAACGCTCGGAGGAAAGCACAGCGACTCTGGTGGTTCAGATACAACAGCTTACAGACGCAGCCTTGTGCTGATCCACATCACCCTAGGAGTGATGAGGAGGAAGAGAGAGCGCCATCTACTGTACTGTACCCACCCAGAGCAAAGAGAGCAACGCCAACCAACTGTGCTCTCTCGGGACTCGGGCAGCTGATGGTAAGCTGCATGACCGGAATTCGAACCAGCGATCTTCCTCATTGTGAATTTTAACAGATACAGTTTGACTAAATCACTTAATTCTATCACCTATAGCCTGGGCCAGGGCGATCACGACCTCTTGACATGTGGTGACCTCAGTGACCCCGCAGACGATGCGTTGCACTCCGTCCACCCACACCTTCAGCTCCATGCCTCTCATCTGGGTGATGTCATTCTTCCTGTTTACGTAGATCTGTTAACATTTTCCTCACCTTTTACCCTGAAGAACAAACAAACATACATAATGTTGATTACAATTCTTTCCATTGTTTTTTCATTCATTTGTCTAGTATGAATTAATGCCATGTGAGCAGGTTTTTGTGTGAAAAAAAGAAAAGAAAAAGTGCTTCGGTGATCCAGTATAACGCTGCTTTAGTCCGGTGGAGGAGTGGGCGGGGAGAAACGATAGGATTTCAGCTCTTGCTCATGAATATTCATACATGAAAACAAATAGAACAGAAGTGCGACACCAGGACGCAGCGAGACGAACAGTTAGAAAAGACATTTTTACAATAATAACAGTTTTTGCAATGTTAGATGTTACTTTACAACATGTGTAATAATGCCCTGCTATGTGCAGTTCAGCCACTGACCTAGTCTTAGAGTCTCTGTAAAACACCAAATCCACCGGAGATCCTATTTAAACCTATAGTTACTTACACACACAGAGGTGGGGATCTCTACCTATCTCAATTGTACTTGGCTGGTGGTGTTTTTCCTCCATAGACTAATTCTAATCATTTGTTTCTTAGCTCTGAATTACTGGGTAAAGTATATAAACACTGATGTGTTATTCGCACAAATAACACAGGAATGAACTGCATGCTGTTCCTAGCGCTGTTAGTTATCTCCTATCTGACGAGACGGCATCGCTGCCCGGCTTCAGCTCTGCTGTCTGTGGGCAGTCCCGAGACGAGGTGGGCGGGGCCATGAATACTAATTCATGGGTCATCGACTCGTTTTTCTGAATATTTTCTTTTACTAGCTGCTGCAGACAATGAGGAAGAGTTTCATCATGTGCAGCTTCATAAACAACTCAGAGACCTGCTGTATTTCACAAACAACAAGAACAAGAGGATTTTAGCAGAAGGACACCTTGCTTTACTGCGTGAGGTACTCAGTGTTTTAGAGTATAAAGCCGTGTTTGTATTGAGGACAGTAAAGATCTGTTGCAGTGAGTCTCACAGTGTGGTAAGTTTCTCTCTGAAACTGCTGACAGAAGCAAGACCAGCACAGAACTATCATTAGAGACTCAACGTCATCTACACCTTCAGCTAAGATACAATTACATCTGATCTACTGATTATTACAGCGTCACGCTAAACAAAGACCGGACCACAGAGACAGTGCAGTCATCATCAACAAAATCCCTGCACTGGATCCAACGCCATACTTTTCTTTTTCTCAAGTTAATGTAAGGTTGTACACACTCAGATTCGAGCCTGAGCTCAGTTCCACACGACTCTGAACTTTTCTTTGCAACTATTAAAATTATAAGTACATATAAGTGAGCAACAGTGTGTAAATATACAAAATTGCAATTAGACAATATGCAGTACAATTGTTTTCCCAATATAGTATAATACATTTTTGATAATGTTAATATTGATATAACAGTTGCAACTCAGCCAATAAGTGAATTAACAGGAATAATTAACAGCACAAGAGAAAGCCTCATTACTTATATCTAAAATATAAAAATAGCTTTATGGTTTTATTAATAACTATTATGTGAAAACAATTCCATATATATAATTTTTTAACAATATTTGAAAGCGTAGTATTGTGAGCAAATTATCTTAGATTGGTATATTTATCTAAAGTTTAATACTGAACAGTTTGTCTTGACTTAATAAGTACTTAATTATAGCTGAAAAAGCACACTAATAAAGTATTAGAGACCCAGACTTTAGTACTAAATAAAAGTGCTCTATCAAAAAGTGATGAGTAGAAGTTGATATGTTCTTTAAGCTCCAAACTTAAGTGGAAATACTAAAGTATTCAACATTTTAGTACTTAAGTACAGTACTGAAGTAAAAAAAATAATACTCCAGTAGATACCAATACAGCCTTTTAGTACTTATAAACAGTAGTGAAGTAAAAAAAATAATACTCCAGTAGATACAGATACAGCATTTTAGTACTTAAGTACAGTAGTGAAGCATAAAAAAATAATACTCCAGTAGATTCAGATACAGTATTTTAGTACTTAGGTACAGTAGTGTAATAAAAAAATAATACTCCAGTTAATACAGATGCAGCATTTTATTACTTAAGTACAGTAGTGGAGTAAAAATAATACTACAGTAGATACAGATACAGCATTTTAGTACTTAAGTATTTTAGTAGTGAAGTAAAAATAATACTCCGGTAGATACAGATACAGCATTTTAGTATTTTAGTATAAGTACAGTAGTGAAGTAAAAATAAATATAAATATATAAAAATGTATGTCTAAGGAGGTAAATGAAAAATAGGCTTTTAAATATGATTCTTAACATATAAAAAGAAGAAAATGAAGGTAGAGTGTAATAATAAAATAATAATATAATAATAATAAAATAATAATAATTTGACTTTTTTTGCCATAGAGGGTTAAGTATGTAAGCATGTACACTAATGTTAATACATTATAATTCCTGTGTTATAACTAATCATTAATAGCAGAGATCAGGATGCAGCAGGGAGATGAGAAACTGCAGTATGTAGTTAGAGATGTGGGAATGTTGGTGTTTTAGTTGAAATATGGAAAAGTGAAGCGGATTGGCTGAGCTGGCTCTTTATTTTAAAGCTGTTTCCAGCTGGCAGTGCTGAACTCCGTCTGAGGAGCTCAGAGAGAGAGATGATGACGAAAGCTGGAGCAGGACGGGGTGGAAAAGGCAGATGTGTGTGAAGGAGAATAAAATAAGATCTTACCAAAGAGACATTTATTAATGAGGGCGTGGCCGAGGATTTCCTGCATTAGCTGGGATTAAAACCAAGCAGCTCCTAGAGCTGAAGTGTCTCCAGCTGTACGAGTCTCTACTATTATACACAGGAGGAGGAATCAGAATATTAAACCATTTTAACTTATTATAATATTAATTTACTTTATTTTATATCACACTTCAATGAATAGGTAACTTCCTAAGTTCATAAAGTATTAAACTAAAAATGAAAATAATGATCAGTGATAATCAAAAATAAGATATTTAAAGAATGCTTGAAAAATAATAAAGTAAATTCAATTGATTTCAAAAGATAGAACAAAAAAAAAACTCATGGAATATGAAAACAACCTTTGAAATTAATGCACATATTTTTGACCAATGTTGTGCATTAAAGGGTTAATAATGAGGATGGGACGTAAATACAAAATGATTTACTTTTATAAAGTATTATGCTTTTCTGCAGTTTATGAAGCATCAGTCATGGAAAAGCAAAGTATTAATGCCATATTATAAAACAGGAAACTGGGAATTAGGGCTGGGTGATATTGCAAAATATATATAAGATCTCAATTATGATTATTATTTATTGCAATTTAAAGCTATTGTTTCCTTTACATTTAATAAAAATATATATTTATTTATTGTAAGTTTTTTTTTATGAATAGTAAGCTACCCCTTCAACTTTACATGCAGCTTTTATATTACACACAGTGTAATCATAATATAACCTCCTTATATTTCACTTAAATTTGGGGAAAATAAAATATATATATACTCTGCAGCTTCTATATGTAAAGATATACAATCTCCATTATCACATTTAGAAAATCACATTAAAGAAGTAATTCTTTTAATCAAATTAGTTAAATTAACCTTCAACTCCTACAGGGACTCTATGATTTGACTTGGTTGGACAGAACAACAATAATAGGGCCCATTTCCATATGTAAAAAAAGATTATGCCATTTATTAAAGGTTGTTCTTTTCAAATTTAACAGTTGTTAACACAGATATTGTAACATAATCCTAATGCATGTCTCTGTACAATAACAAATTATCTTATAGCAAAAAAGAAATACCACATACTGTGCAAACAATCTGTAACTTGTAAATGCATCATCAGTTAAACATAATAGTAAATTGATTTATTATCGGTTCTGCCATTGAGTTTTAACACCACCAACATCAAACAAATTAAGTAAATAATTTTGTATAAAAAATAAACAGAATCTTCCATAATGTGCTCTTATAAAGCCCTCAAAGGAAACTGCCAGGTTTTTGTATTGCATTATTTCTACAGTGCCATTACTTTGAGGAGGCCAAAAAGTACACCTGGCCTGATGAGCGCCAGTTTCATCATATTTTTTCATCATGTTTTTTTTTTCTTTTTGCGACTGCATTTGAGGATACTTTTAAAGTTTTTGAAATGTTTCAGATTTCACTTTCTTAATGACATTGATATGATGGTCCATACTTTCCATTTTTTTGGAATTTGCTGTTTTTTTACCAATGTTTCTAGCCAATAATACTAACTCATTTACATACCCCCCCCCCCAATCGACCAGCTCTAAAGTGTTTCAGATGCTTTTCAATTATTTTTTAATAAAGCACAATATAGAAGGACAGCCAATCAGAACAGAGCTCTTTATCTTATATCTGTCTAAAAGGCATACTTTTTTGGGTTTTATTCTTTTTAATTGTAATGGATGAAGAGTAAAGTGTGAAATAGAACAAAAGTGTAGAATGTAAAGATGTAAAAACTTTGATTATACTTTAAACTAAAAAAATGATAATTTACAAATAAATATGAGTAACATATTTTTAATGTTTAAATATCTGTTTAAATATCTGCTACTCTTTTTTTCCACAATGTCAATGTCATATAGATAATTAAAAAGAGCTTGGAGGTAAAATTAAATGTCACTGAAGAATTAGGATTTATAAGCGCAGTATCAGAAGCTAAGGTGTAAATTAAACAGGCGTTAGTGGTTTGGACCAAAACCAAGATGGTAAAAAACAAAATACAAGAATTTCAGGTTCTGGTGAAACAGTGATACAGCAAGTGAGGAAAACACTAAAACGTGGGAACTGGAAATGTTTTTTATAGCAACACTAAAACAACAATTCAGTAACAGAATAGAGATTAGATTTTTCGTTTATAATAAAACAAAGATGAAAACTTAATGAACACAAGATTTTAGAAGTTAAAAGTTTTTACAATTAGTGTTAACTTAAGTGGAAAGTTCCTTATAGCATGTTGTCCTTTGTTTAACTCTTTTTTAAGTCTTTGTTTTAACTCTGTTTTAAGTCTACAAGTGACATATAAACTGAACATGCTGAGAGCATTATAGGACAGTTTGTATGCGTGATCATGATACAGAAGTTGGGGTTTACTGCTTAAGATAAAACTAAATTACCTCTTTTTAAAAGTGTATTTTAGCGTGTACAGGTCTGTTTCAACCAATTTAACCATGTAAACCCTTTAATTAAATGTTTTACATTCGTTATAACTAGTTTAGATACAAAGCAAAGATCAGAAATGTGTTGCTCAATTAGTTTAACTGATTTAATTTAGAATTTGGTATCAATATTTAGGATTGAGTCTGGGCTCTAATGGGTTAAAAAGGCTAAAAACATTTAAAGCTAGGCCTCCCATTAACACAGTAACCCAGACAACTTCACCAAACCCCTAAACTATCCTCCTAAATGCTCAGTTCTCGCATTATTAACCCTTCCAACTTCAGTCATTTATCTAACTTACACACCGCAAACACAAACTGAGGTGATCAGAATAAATTAAGAACAGAGTACAGCTCTGACATTAAATGTTCTAAAATTATACGTTTTTTTAAAAAGTACAAAATACAAACAAAAAACAAACACTTCCTAAAAATGTTCAGCAAATCACTGCACATGCAATCAGCAATCTGATGCTATTTACTCTGGAAATGTACAAAAAGTCCTGTTTATCACTGTTTATAACAACTGTATACGAGATAATCTATTATATCAGTTTAATATAATGTAATTATAGTCATTATAAACATAAAGACAGCTATGTTTTTAGAACAGCTGACATAAAGCCTATTTCTTAACACTTTCTGATAGTTAAACAAATAAGACATTCAGGGAGGACTTATAGAACTACTTTATACAAGATAAATTCAGATCATTTAGCTAAATTCTATTCGAGGGGCTCGAGCACCCTTAAAAAATGAAGGCATAAAGTTGTGTTTTTTCGTTGCTTTTAAACAGATGTGTATTTGATTTTTTTCAAAAATTTTCAAATCTTAGAAAGTATATAATTAACCAGAATTTTAAGAATGGAAATATAGCAACTCAAACAAAACTATTTTTCTTGTAGTATTTTTCTTGTAGTATTTTCATGTAGTATTAAGTGCAGTAAAAATGTTCTTCCAACAGTTTTGTTATTTTTGGCTGAAAACAAAGATGTTTAAAATGAAAATATGAAAATAACACACCTGTCCTCTGTTTCTGAATTATATTATTTATTCTAATACTATAGGAAATTCATCCCTTCTGGGAACTCTCTACTATTTTTATGTTTAATTTACAGTTTTTAAATGGGAATCAGAATCTGCTCTGGATTAAATTAGTTTATTTTATATAATAAACACAGGCTGGAGCTCCAGGCCCGCACTCTGCACCTCTACAGCTCCAGACCCGGGTTATTTACCAGCAGCAGCCCAAAAAAAGTGCGGTGCAGCCCGGCCACGGCCTCCAGCCCGACCCGGGGCAGAGCCTCCTGCTGTCCGGGGGCTCCGGGGGGGTTCAGGGGTTTCGGGGGGCCGGTGTACCGCCGCATGGGCTCCCAGCCCCCCAGCCCCAACTCTTCTATTAAAGGGCACGGCGTGCTGTATCTGCAGTAGCGGAGGAAGGTGCCCCCTCCCCGGGAGCTGAGCCCGTTCCCCCGCATACCGGAGAGTCCCGGTCCGGTTCTGCCCGGAGACACTGCGACACTGTTATTACCCCGCTGCCCTGAACCCGCAGAACCGCGGACCGTACCTGTGAGTGAGAGTCCCGCTGTCCTTCCCCCGCCGCCCCGCTCCCGCTCTCCGCAGCGCCGCTCCGGGTTCTTATCGGTCCCGTTCACAACTCACAGCGGAAAGTCTCGCAGCTCCGCGGCGAGCCGCGTTCCACCAGCCCCGCGCTGCTTACCGGCGCCGCCCCGCCGAAACTTGCCCGCCTGTGTCGGCTGAGCCCCCGCTGCGGCCCCGCGCTCCGTCCGCCGCCTCTCGGCCCAGCTCGGCTCGGTTCGGCTCAGCCAGACCTTCCCGAATCCAGTTCACAAACACAGCAACGGAACTGGGACACCGCAAGGCATTGTGGACCGGTTTAAAGCAGCCCAGCCCGCTCCAGTTCCACACACACACACACACACACACACTATACACCATACACACACACACAATATACATATATACACACACTACATATACACACACACTATACTACAGTGTGTAATGTATAGTGCGTATAGTGTATATAATGTATAGTATGTACAGTGTGTAATGAGTAAAGTGTGTGTAGTGTATATAAAGTTCATACACACTATATATATATATATACATATATATTCACACACACTCACTTTACACTATTCTATAGCAGTCCAAGTCTTATTTATATGCCCACATCAGGCTGATGCTAGTTTACAATTCAATGAAGGGACCAGCTCTTTTTTAGCCAATAGCAACGGTGAAAACCTGATCTGTATAAAGCATCCTTTAGGCATCAATAAACTTATTCTAGGTGTTCATACACTTGTCGTTGTTGTCCTAAAGATCAAAAGAGACATTTACTTTTTTTTTATCTCTTTGGAAATTAAATATACAATATGTGGACACCAGGCTTATCTTATATTCATCTTTTCTCTGCATTATGTATCTTTGTTCCTAAGTAAGGAACCAGTAAGGAATCAGCAATGACTCTGGAAATACTTTATTTTATGTGGTGTAAATACAAAGTAATTGAGTTTAGTCTGTTAGAGCCAATTGTTTATCATCAGTTCATTACCACTAGACAACTGACCACTAATTGACATGCTGGTCTTTTAGGGACTTCTACTCTAGTACCAGAGTAACACACATGCATAATATGGTATTACCATGCCTAAACTATTTAAACTAAAGTTTCACTCTGCTGTTGATAATGTTCCAAAGACTAAATAATATCTTAATTGGTGGTTTTATCTTTGTGTGTCTGAAGACCCCAGAAACCGTGCAGAGACACTGATGTGTGAAGAACTTACTCGGGGAACTGGCAGCACTACACGTTAGTCACCGACCAATCATTGTCCACGTCCTTGCGTAATTGAAGAGTTCCCCTTCAATTACTTTTACTTTTATACTTTAAGTAGTTTTGAAACCAATACATTTACACTTTTACTTAAAAAGTAAAAAGCTTAAGTTGATACTTTAGCTTCTACAGAAGTGTTTGAAACACTAGTATCTAAAATAAAAATAAAAACTGACAGCTTATAAATAGATGTGAAAAGTATTGCGTTCAATACTTTTCACATCTATTTATAAGCTGTCAGTTTATACTAGTGCATCTTAAAAAAATGAATATCATTGAAAAGTTATTTATTTCAGTGATTCAGTTGAAAATGTGAAACTCAAATATATTATATAGATGTATTAAACACAGAGTGATCTATTTTAAGCGTTTATTTATTTATTTTATTGTTGATGATTATATTATAAAGCTTACAGCCAATGAAAACCCTTAAAAAATCAGCGTCTCAGAAAATTAGAATATTATATAAGACCAACTGACACTTTTCGCAGTGTGGGCAGTGTGCCAAGTTCTGCTGGAAAATGAAATCATTTTACTAATCATCAACAATAAAAGAAATAAACGCCTAAAATAGATAACTTTGTGTGTAACACATCTATATAATATATGACCACCACTTTAAATAATATTTTGTTATTGCTCATTTTATATTTTTATACATTTCAATTTATTTTTTAATTATTTTACAATTTAATTTTAATTTATACATATATAATTTGTATTAAGTTTTTATTAATGTTTTTATTATGTTATTGTAATCGCTGCCTTACAGAGGATGCTAAATGCTAAAATTTCATTTTTTTTAACATTGTTCTTAACATTGTTGTTTTAGCGACAACAAAACTATTCTATTCTATTCTATTCTAGTCTATTCTATTCTTCTATGAGTTTCACACTTTAAACTGAATTACTGAAATAAAGAAACTTTTCAATTATATTTTATTTTTTTGAGATGCAGTAGTATGAGGACTTTTATTTTGAAAGCAGCGCTTTTTTTCTAGTTGTGTATTCTGCCAAGCCCCCATTGCTTCACTTTCACAGCGGCTATTTAATCTAATAAAGGTCCTTCAGCGGGACTCCGCTCTGCGCAGGCGCTGTGAGTGTTTAGTTGTGTTTTTGGTTCTTTAACACAGATCATGGCTGTAAATCTGGGAGTTTGTGTGGAGCGGAGCTCTGAGCGGTAGTTTAGTTTTAGTACCGTGGCGCTGCCGCTCCGCCGCCTCTCCGCCCTGACCTCCGCCGCCCGGACTCACACCCTCACCCCGCTACCAGCGCTGCTGCTGCCCGCCAACCACCACCACCACCACAGGTACCACTACCATAGCAACACCACAGGTACTACCACTACAGCTACCACTACAGCAACACCACAGGTACCACTACAGCAACACCACAGGTACCACTACAGCAACACCACAGGTACCACTACTACAGCAACACCACAGGTACCACTACTACAGCAACACCACAGGTACCACTACTACAGCAACACCACAGGTACCACTACAGCAACACCACAGGTATTACTACTACAGCAACACCACAGCTACCACTACTACAGCAACACCACAGCTACCACTACTACAGCAACACCACAGCTACCACTACTACAGCAACACCACAGCTACCACTACTACAGCAACACCACAGGTACCACTACTACAGCAACACCACAGGTACCACTACAGCAACACCACAGGTACCACTACAGCAACACCACAGGTACCACTACTACAGCAACACCACAGGTACCACTACTACAGCAACACCACAGGTACCACTACAGCAACACCACAGCTACCACTACTACAGCAACACCACAGCTACCACTACTACAGCAACACCACAGCTACTACTACTACAGCAACACCACAGCTACCACTACTACAGCAACACCACAGGTACCACTACTACAGCAACACCACAGGTACCACTACTACAGCAACACCACAGGTACCACTACAGCAACACCACAGGTACCACTACTACAGCAACACCACAGGTACCACTACTACAGCAACACCACAGGTACCACTACTACAGCAACACCACAGGTACCACTACTACAGCAACACCACAGGTACCACTACTACAGCAACACCACAGGTACCACTACTACAGCAACACCACAGGTACCACTACTACAGCAACACCACAGGTACCACTACAGCAACACCACAGGTATTACTACTACAGCAACACCACAGCTACCACTACTACAGCAACACCACAGGTACCACTACTACAGCAACACCACAGGTACCACTACTACAGCAACACCACAGGTACCACTACTACAGCAACACCACAGGTACCACTACTACAGCAACACCACAGGTACCACTACAGCAACACCACAGGTATTACTACTACAGCAACACCACAGCTACCACTACTACAGCAACACCACAGCTACCACTACTACAGCAACACCACAGGTACCACTACTACAGCAACACCACAGCTACCACTACCACAGCTACCACTACTACAGCAACACCACAGGTACCACTACTACAGCAACACCACAGGTACCACTACTACAGCAACACCACAGGTACCACTACTACAGCAACACCACAGGTACCACTACTACAGCAACACCACAGGTACCACTACTACAGCAACACCACAGGTACCACTACAGCAACACCACAGGTATTACTACTACAGCAACACCACAGCTACCACTACTACAGCAACACCACAGCTACCACTACTACAGCAACACCACAGCTACCACTACTACAGCAACACCACAGGTACCACTACTACAGCAACACCACAGCTACCACTACCACAGCTACCACTACTACAGCAACATCATAGGTACCACTACTACGGCAACACCACAGCTACCACTACTACAGCAACACCACAGCTACCACTACTACAGCAACACCACAGCTACCACTACTACAGCAACACCACAGCTACCACTACTACAGCAACACCACAGCTACCACTACTACAGCAACACCACAGCTACCACTACTACAGCAACACCACAGCTACCACTACTACAGCAACACCACAGCTACCACTACTACAGCAACACCACAGGTACCACTATAGCAACACCACAGGTACCACTACTACAACACTACATGTACCACTACAGCAACACCACAGGTACTACTACAGCAACACCACAGGTACCACTATAGCAACACCACAGGTACCACTACTACAACACTACATGTACCACTACAGCAACACTACATGTACCACTACAGCAACACCACAGGTACCACTACAGCAACACCACAGATACCACTACAGCAACACCACAGATATTACCACTACATCAACACCACAGGTACCACTACAGCAACACCACAGGTACCACTACAGCAACACCACAGGTACCACTACAGCAACACCACAGGTACCACTACTACAGCAACACCACAGGTACCACTACTACAGCAACACCACAGGTACCACTACTACAGCAACACCACAGGTACCACTACTACAGCAACACCACAGGTACCACTACTACAGCAACACCACAGGTACCACTACTACAGCAACACCACAGGTACCACTACTACAGCAACACCACAGGTACCACTACTACAGCAACACCACAGGTACCACTACTACAGCAACACCACAGGTACCACTACTACAGCAACACCACAGGTACCACTACTACAGCAACACCACAGGTACCACTACTACAGCAACACCACAGGTACCACTACTACAGCAACACCACAGGTACCACTACTACAGCAACACCACAGGTACCACTACTACAGCAACACCACAGGTACCACTACTACAGCAACACCACAGGTACCACTACTACAGCAACACCACAGGTACCACTACTACAGCAACACCACAGGTACCACTACTACAGCAACACCACAGGTACCACTACTACAGCAACACCACAGGTACCACTACTACAGCAACACCACAGGTACCACTACTACAGCAACACCACAGGTACCACTACTACAGCAACACCACAGGTACCACTACTACAGCAACACCACAGGTACCACTACTACAGCAACACCACAGGTACCACTACTACAGCAACACCACAGGTACCACTACTACATCAACACCACAGGTACCACTACTACAGCAACACCACAGGTACCACTACTACAGCAACACCACAGGTACCACTACTACAGCAACACCACAGGTACCACTACTACAGCAACACCACAGGTACCACTACTACAGCAACACCACAGGTACCACTACTACAGCAACACCACAGGTACCACTACTACAGCAACACCACACCACATGTAGCAAAAGCTGTTTGATAAGAAGCTGCCATTACTGTTTGTTATCTCAACTTACACTGACCTTACATTCCCTTCCTGATTTGCATAGCAGATATAGAGGAGAAAGTAACAGGATATGGAAATTCAGTACCAGTCCAAAGTTCAGACACACCTTATCATTCAGTGTTTTTCTTTATTTCTTTATGTAATTTATTTTCTACATTGTAGATTAATATTAAAGACATGAAAAAAACAATAAAGGAACACATATGAAATTAAATATCTAGTAAACAGTATAAAAAGTTTAGGTTATTCCTCCACATGAATCCCCTGATCTAAAGCTGATGAATGAGATGGTTCCCATTGCTTCACTTTCACAGCGGCTATTTAATCTAATAAAGGTCCTTCAGCGGGACTCCGCTCTGCGCAGGCGCTGTGAGTGTTTAGTTGTGTTTTTGGTTCTTTAACACAGATCATGGCTGTAAATCTGGGAGTTTGTGTGGAGCGGAGCTCTGAGCGTTAGTTTAGTTTTAGTACCGTGGCGCTGCCGCTCCGCCGCCTCTCCGCCCTGACCTCCGCCGCCCGGACTCACACCCTCACCCCGCTACCAGCGCTGCTGCTGCCCGCCAACCACCACCACCACCACAGGTACCACTACCATAGCAACACCACAGGTACTACCACTACAGCTACCACTACAGCAACACCACAGGTACCACTACAGCAACACCACAGGTACCACTACAGCAACACCACAGGTACCACTACAGCAACACCACAGGTATTACTACTACAGCAACACCACAGGTATTACTACTACAGCAACACCACAGCTACCACTACTACAGCAACACCACAGCTACCACTACTACAGCAACACCACAGGTACCACTACTACAGCAACACCACAGGTACCACTACTACAGCAACACCACAGGTACCACTACTACAGCAACACCACAGGTACCACTACTACAGCAACACCACAGGTACCACTACTACAGCAACACCACAGCTACCACTACTACAGCAACACCACAGCTACCACTACTACAGCAACACCACAGGTACCACTACTACAGCAACACCACAGGTATTACTACTACAGCAACACCACAGGTACCACTACTACAGCAACACCACAGGTACCACTACTACAGCAACACCACAGGTACCACTACTACAGCAACACCACAGGTACCACTACTACAGCAACACCACAGGCACCACTACAGCAACACCACACCACCTGTAGCAAAAGCTGTTTGATAAGAAGCTGCCATTACTGTTCGTTATCTCAACTTACACTGACCTTACATTCCCTTCCTGCTTTGCATAGCAGATATAGAGGAGAAAGTAACAGGATATGGAAATTCAGTACCAGTCCAAAGTTCAGACACACCTTATCATTCAGTGTTTTTCTTTATTTCTTTATGTAATTTATTTTCTACATTGTAGATTAATATTAAATACATGAAAAAACAATAAAGGAACACATATGAAATTAAATATCTAGTAAACAGTATAAAAAGTTTAGGTTATTCCTCCACATGAATCCCCTGATCTAAAGCTGATGAATGAGATGGTGATTTGAGGTGATTTAATTGGGATGAGCTGGAGCTTCACAGCATGAAGGAAAAGCAGCAGCTATTGTTCAGCACCTCCAGAAACTCTTTCCTTCAAAATGCTGAGAAAACTATTCCAGGTGACTCTCCCTCATGAATATACTGAGATTAAAATACCAACAGTACAGTACCAACATAAATAGAAAGGAAATACATTGAAAGAGAAGAGCTGTGTCCAAACTTTTGACTGTTACTGTATCTACTTGGTTAAAGGGTATATTTCTGGGTTTATTAAGCTCAGCATTAAGTGAGTATTTTAACGTAAAGCTTAGAACGGGCCCAAAAAATCCAGCCCGAACAGACCTGATCCACAAACTGTCATATTGAGCCCGAGCCCGATTTAAACCCCACATTTTTTTAGTAAGTAGAGAGTTAAAACTGAGCTTTTAAAAACATTTTTGGGATGTTTGAATGAGTGGAATCTGTTCAGAATGATGTTAATTAACATTTACAACACTGAAGAAGCACAGACCTGTTTAATATAATGTTTATTAAGAACAGATTTCCGAAAGATTAAAACCCCAACAATGCGAACATTTACCTACAGGCCTAAACATCGGCAAATTAGGCTACAAGAATGATGTCTGAATGACTTTCCTCTAATCTAATATAATTTAACATGCTTTAGGAATAGAAAACACTTTTAAACAAACTTACTTTTTTATATTGAGTTTATAGTTTAAGAGCAAAAACACAAAATTACCCAAACATGCATCATTAAACCCAAATAGACCAAGAGCAATAACATAATTTACAATGACGTTCCTCTACTCTAATATAATTAACAATGTTTAAGGATATTAAATACTTTCTGAAATTATTTAAATTATTTTTTTTATTCTAAGCATATACCCTAAATGTGAAAACACACACACTGTGCAGGCCAGAGTTGCGTGACTATTACATTCTAACTTGTGCATCTTTAAAAAAAAAAACAGTTTAATTTGTTACTTTGCTAGTTTGTGATGTGAAAAATTGCGTTAAAAACAGACGCCTTTTCTTTACTTACTTTTCTTTCTTTACACACCTGTTCTGCTTTTGTTCTCCTGCAGGTCAGGGAAAGGCTGTAAGGAAATGGCGGAGGGAGGGATCGTAGAGGGTACGGAGAGGCTGATGGCGGAAGGTGAGAGCTCCTGCAGTCCAGGTGATTCCTCCACCTGTGTGGAGAGGAAGCGCGAGAGCAGCTCCTCACGTAAAAGCTTCCATTTAAACTACAGACACGAGGAAGAGGTGACCCACTCGAGCCGGGACTCCAGCGGGAGGTTTATTAACCCCTGGCCCACGTGGCAGTTCCCGTCCTACACCACCGTCCTGCGGCTCTTCCTCACCGAGAAGAACCACAGCAACGTTCCCAGCTCCAAACAGGTGAACATCCCAAACTCTAACAGGCAGGAGCTCTAGGCTCTAAGGTATCTGGTCAGGTGCGTTCTGGTGCTTCAGTAATAGTTGTTCCAGTGGCACACCTCGCACCAATGTTCATGTTTTTAGCCCTTTCTGGACGGGATTAGTGTCTCAGGGGGACGTCTTTGTAAAATATTTCACACTTCTACTCTTCAGTGATAAAACTCTTGCATCTGGACTGCAATTGAAAGAAACAGGAGGACCAGTGAGTTTTTTGGCTTTAGTTTTTCTCGATCACATGACATCACATAACGCTGTTCAGTAGCTCCTCCATTTCCACTCGCTGTTGTGTTTTTTTTAACATGCATTTCTGCGGAAACTGTGGTGCGCCCAAAGTGTAATTACGGTTCGCAGCAGTGGACAAATATCTATTGTATTAAAGGCGAGGAGACGAAACTCAGAGATGTGCGTCCGGACGGGACTAAAATTACCGGAGGAGCACGGAGTTCAGAGAAAAACAGTAGATAATTCAGCCTGTAATTTTCTCAGAGGATGTCTGAGAAAAACACCTACATGATCGTTCTGGACGGGAATAAAATCACAGAGGATAAAAAAAACATAAAAGAGAAAATTACCCAGAACCTCCTGAGAAACTAATCCCATCCGGATAGCTCTTTTGTGCTCATACTGCTGTGTGATGCTTCAGCACTTCGCCAAAGGGAGACAGATTTCGACACAACACCAGTTCTTTATTCCTCTGGTTTGTTTAAAGACTGACTCAGATTCCTGTCATCAGTCTGAATAAAGTCTGAACCATCTAGAAAAGGGTTTTACACTGCAGACAAAGAATTGAACCATAGTTCAGTAGATCCAAGCCAAAAACTCCTCTGTGGTTCACGCCCCCCTTTTACACCTGATACTTTGGTTTGAACCAAACAAGGAAGTTGTGGAAACACCATAAATAACAATGAGAACACCAGGTTTACGGGTTGCATCTATTTGGTAAATTTATTTAGCTCTCTGTTAAATAAAAAAATCTAAGCAAAGTGAAAGTGAACATGCTATATTGTTTCTTCCACTCTCTTTTTCTGCCAATAATATGTAATTACTTATCATTTCAAGATTTTGATTGATAATGCAGAAATTAGATTATTTTCCTTTCAGTTAACAGCGGTGCTGAACTCGTCAGGAGTTAATTACTTGGATTTCTTGCCTCTTAATGTGTTTGAGAAGAAGAGGTAGAGTTACAGGTATACAGTGAATAGTGAATATTTGAGTAATGTTCTAATCCAGATTATGAGAAGAAACAACTACTCAACTAAATAAAGAAAAAAAACTTAAAGGACTTGAAATAAAGGTCAGTCAATACAAAAAAAAATCCTAAGTTTAATCACCACAAAGACCATCAAAAAAGTAATGATGGTACTGGCACTCATCAGAACCACCCAAAGAAAGGAAGAGCAAGAGTTTCCTCCGTTGTACAGTATTAAGTATTAGCCTATTGGTTTCTTTCTTTATAGTCTGGATCACTTCACTAATGATAAAAGCATTGAAATAGAAGGTGTGAGCTTTTTCCATCTCTGAAATAATAAGAATTGTTTAAGACACATTGCTGATTTAATAATTCCACATTTTACATTTTTCTTTTTTAAGGCTCTGGATAAGGAGCTGCCGGTTCTGGAGCCGTACTTCGTACAGAACCCGGAGCAGTGTGGGCGCGTGAGCTCGTCTCTGAGGGTGACGTGGCTGGGTCACGCCACCGTTCTGCTGGAGATGGACGGACTCGTGGTGCTTACCGACCCGATCTTCAGCCAGAGAGCCTCCCCCGTGCCCTTCCTCGGCCCCAAGCGGTACCGGGGCCCGGCGTGCACCGTGGCGCAGCTCCCCCGCGTGGACGCCGTGCTCATCAGTCACACGCACTACGATCACCTGGACGTGGACTCAGTGACGGCGCTGAACTCGCGGTTCGGTGCAGAACTCCGCTGGTTCGTTCCTCTCGGGCTGCTGGACTGGATGAGGAAGAACGGTTGTGAGAACGTGATCGAGCTGGACTGGTGGGAGGAGAACTGCGTCCCCGGACACGACGACATCACCTTCGTGTGCACGCCGGCGCAGCACTGGTGCAAGCGCACGCCTACAGACGACAACCGGGCGCTGTGGGGCAGCTGGAGCGTGCTGGGACCCAGCCATCGATTCTTCTTCGCAGGAGATACGGGGTATTGTCCTGTGTTCCAGGAGATCGGGAAACGCTTCGGCCCCTTTGACCTGGCAGCCATCCCTATTGGAGCGTACCTGCCCAGGTGAGGTTTAAAGAAGAAGAATAAAAAAAGTTATGAATATGATGACGATGAATAAAAAAACTTTCTGGCACGTGGTAATCGATAATTAAAACTTCAAACAACAAATAATTGTATTTTTTTCCAATTTAGCTTTTTGTGCTATGCTATATCTCATATATAGGAGGTGCAGCGGTAAGCTGCGAGTAAGCAAACATACTAACGGCAGCGGAAAGTCAGCTAACGTTACCTGGGAAAAACTACAGAAATTATGACTACATTTTTGGGTGTTAAATTATATTTATATACCCAGGTCTTAAAATGATCTTAAAAAGCATTAAATTTGACTTTTTTTTTAACTGTGCAAGAACCCTGCAGAAGATGCAGAGCTTTCAGACCTCAAATAATGCAAATAAAACAAGTTAATATTCATAAAGAGTTTCATTTAAGAGTTCAGAAATAATCAATATTTGGTGGAATAATCCTGGTTTTGATTTTTAATCACAGTTTTTTTTTTCATGCATCTTGGCATCATGTTCTCCTCCACCAGTCTTACACACTGCTTTTGGATAACTTTATGCTGCTTTACTCCTGGTGTAAAAATTCAAGCAGTTCAGTTTGGTGGTTTGATGGTTTGTGATCATCCATCTTCCTCTTGATTATATTCCAGAGGTTTTCAATTTGGTAAAATTAAAGAACTATTCTGCAGCAGTGATGTTGTCCCTGCTGGTTGATTGACGGATGATTTTCTTCTCTCCTCCTCTTCAGAGGTATTATGAAGTCTCAGCATGTGGACCCAGAGGAGGCGGTTCAGATCCACATTGATGTTCAGGCTAAAAACTCAGTGGCGATTCACTGGGGGACGTTTGCTCTGGCGTATGAGGTACATCTCTCTCTCTCTCTGTTTTTATTGAGATCACATCGTCTCTCTCTCTGCATTTGTTGACAGTTCTCTTTGTCCCCTGAACATAAAAGCACACAAAGGTGGCATTGTGGGAGTGTTATAATAGTGGTGTTAGAGCTTTTGTTGCTGTGATATGTTGACTCTCTGTGGGTTTTATATCAGTCATGTTTCTGTCAGAGAGTGCGAGCACTGAGGGCTGTTTGAGAGTAATAACACCACATAGAACACTTGTTTTGGGGCATTTGTGGGGTTTTTAGATCTTATTTCAGTCTAAACTAATAGTAATAGTAAGTTACAGTAATGTGAACACTAGGGGTGGGCGATACTCTTGGCAATATGACAAAACACTGTATTGGGAAAAGAAAAATCCTCTTTTTCATATTAACTGAGATATTAAAAGAAAATAAGAATTTTTTAACAGAAGTCAATGATCCAGAATGTCATGGTACTCATAATAATGCACTCCAAATAATACTGGGCAGATATAATCTATAGTCTCTAGTAGATATATAATGGGAAATGAGAACAGTGTGAATTTTTCTTTTGCTAAAAAAAAAAGAAAGAAAAAAAAAGTACCCTGATGTGATGATTAGGGGTGGTTGATATGGCATGTTACAGTATTTCAGGGTATAATATCGATATTCACCATATTATATTATTGCGTACAATAAGATATGGCACAGCCCTATTGGACACAATTTGACATCATTTAAAACCATTGTTTTAATTTAGTCCTTAAGGTCTAACCATCAAAGATTTCCTATATTAACCTGAGTAAATATAAAAAGCAGTTTTGAATGATAATTGTTGGTGGCAAAAACAACAACAGCAATCAAGCTTTTCTGATAACTGGCAATGAGGAGGAATTTTGGCCCACTCTTCTTTGCAGAATTATTTTAATTCAGAGGATTTGTGTTTTTTTTCCCTGGAACTCTCCAATGTACACCAGTTTTGCCCATTCTATTTTTTTATTATTGAATCAAGAACACTGAGCTTATCTGAGAAAAGTAGGAGCAGTTCTTTATTTGCTGTTCTGGGTTATTTTTTCTGACCTCCTGGATGAGTTGTCCATGCCCTTTTTGAGTAATTTCGGTAGGCTGATCACTACTGGGAAGGTTCACCAGTGTTCTTTTGTGACCTCCAGGGTGAGTAGTACATGCCCTTTTGAGTAAATTTGGTAGGCCGGGCACTCCTTTAAAAGTTCACCAGTGTTGTTTTTTTCTGACCTCCTGGATGAGTTATCCATGCCCTTTTGGAGTAATTTCGGTAGGACGGTCACTCCTTTAAAGGTTCACCAGTGTTTTTTTTTGTGACCTCCTGGATGAGTTATCCATGCCCTTTTGGAGTAATTTCGGTAGGACGGTCACTCCTTTAAAGGTTCACCAGTGTTTTTTTTGTGACCTCCTGGATGAGTTCTTCATACCCTTTTGAGTAATTTTGGTTGGCCGGTTACTCCTAGGAAAGTTCACCAGTGTTCTTTTGGGATCTCCTGGATGAGTTGTCCATGCACTTTTGGAGTCATTTTGGTAGGCCTGTCACTCCTGGGAAGGTTCACCAGTGTTTTAGAAATGACAATGACTTTGTTTTCTCATCTGTTCTTGAATTTCTTCAGATTTTGTGGTATAACGTGTTGCTTTTTGAGATTAAATCAGATTGTGTGTAGGTAATGGCTGGTCACTACTTAATGTTGGTTATAAACAGTGTTTAACTTGTGTTTCTCTCTGATTCCTCTGTTAGTATTATCTAGAACCTCCAGTAAGGGTGCGGGAAGCCATGGTGGCTCATGGACTGAACCCAGATCAGTTCTTCACCCTCAACCACGGAGAGTCTCGACTGCTCACCCAGGATGAAGTCTTCCACTGATAAAACAAATACGCTTGTTTCCAAAGAAATACAGTCACTGTGTTCTGGATCTGTAAAATAGGTGTGAAATGGATTTAAACCACTTTTATCTTTGCTAAAAAGAGAGAGCACTTGCTTTTCTGCTGGTGTTTTTCACTGGATCTGTGATTCTCTGGTAGATTCCAGTGGTAGTCCAAATTCAACGTTCCTTTCAATCAACAAATGTGCTGTTTTTTTAAGCTTTTAAATGATAAATATTTAAACACGTGTCTGGATTGATGGTGTCAGTAGTACTAAAAATATATCTCGCAGGTTCTGTGTTCAGCTGACACTGATAAGTGATTATAGGGGCAGTAAGGTAATGATTGTTATTACAGAACAGCTAGAATCTGTTAAAGTGCCTCTAAAAAAAGCCTGTTGGCTAAATCTGAACTGAGCTCCAATGTTTTTTTTTTTTTTTTTTTTACCTTAGAATGTAATGCTGTGCACCTAAAAAAATAAAAAATCAAGGTTTAATGGGAATAAATCAGTCAAATAATATCACAAAAAAAATAAAAATGTTACAGTCCTGACAAAGCACTTAAAATGGGCGCAAATTGGTCAAATAAGAATTTAGTACAGTGGTCCTAAAGCACTTAAATTGTATGTAATTGAATTGGAAAGTAGTGTAGTGGGTATAAATTAGTCAAATATGAATGTAGTACAGTGGTCCCAGGTCACAAAAAAATTATTACAGTGCTCCTAAATCACTTTTAATGGGCCTAAATTGGTCAAATAAGAATTTACTACAAATTAAATCAATTAATTAAAATTTAAATGTAGTAAAGTGGGCATAAATCAGTCAAATATGAATGTAGTATGGTGTTCATAGACTTGTGGTACACAAAATTTAGAATATAAAGCACTTAAAAATGCAATATATTAAACTAGGCATAAATACATGACTAAAATGTATGTAAACTATACATACATCTAAACTATACATGCATAAAGCACTGAAATTAGAATTCTAGTACAGTGGGCCTAAAGCATTAATATGGAAATCTAGTATAGTGGCTACAAATAGCAAATACAGAGTAATACAGTATATAATACTGTGGGCCTCACTGAATAAAGTGGGAGTTTAGTAAAGTGAATTTAAAACATATAAAATAAAGCTGCACCTTGTACAATTTACATAAATGGCAAATAATTAAAAAATTAAGACTTAAGGAATAAAATGGAAGTATAGCATAATAGCCATGAATCATTCAAATAAAACTGTAGTACAGAGGGTATATTGGCAAATATATAATATATAATACAGTGGGACTTAAGGACAAAAATGGCTAAAATGGGAATATAGTACAATAGGCCTAATGGTTAAATTGAATGTAATTCACAGCATCCCTAAAGAACTAAAAAGGGAATGTAATAGAGTGGGCCTTAAGGACTTAATTTGGATTTAAATAAAATGATAATATATTACAGGAGGCCTAAAGGACTAAAATGGGAATATAATACAAAGGACTCTAAAGGACTAAAGTAGGTCTAAATTATGTAACTTGAATTTTAGGACAGCATCCCTAAAGTATAACAATGGGAATGTAGTACAGTGGGCCTAATAGCAAAAAAAAAGAAATAAAAATAAAATAAAATAGTGAGACTAAAGGACTTAACTTGGATTGAATGACCGTGCTCAAAGCACCCACATTTTCAGAATGAAAATAAGTTATTTTACTGCAGAAAAAAAGAGCTTTGTATCACCTACACCTGTAGCCTTTATACGGAACAAGGCATTTTAAAAGGTTAAAGAGGCTAAAATTGTAAAAAATGTTGGGAATTTAGTGCAGTGGGCCTAATAGCAAAAAAAGAAAATAAAAGAAAACTGTGGGTCTAAATGACTAAAATCTGTAGTCAGTCCAGCAGGGGTAAAGCACTGTAATGGGAATAATCAGGGTAAGAATGTAGATCTGTATCTGAATCATTACAGCAGTACAGGGATATACTGTATAATATCATTTTGTGAAAGAACTCGGGTTTACATTTTCTACATTAGAACCAAAACACCAAAAAAACAAAAAAAACAAACAAATGCCAAAATAGGTGAACAGATGGAGCCAGTTTACAGACACAGATATTCAAATAAAAAGAATTTTCCATAATTGTTCCAAAGAGCAGCACTAAAGTCACTGAGGGGTCTGATGGTGTGATCTTTGCACTGATTGTTTTAGCTATCTAGGCCTGTCACAATAACAATATTTGTCGAACAGTATGTTATCCCAGAAATTATTGTGTTAAATAATATTATTGCCATTTTTACACAGTTAAATGCCACTAATATAATGATAACCTAGTATCACAACAAACAAATAATACCCTTTTAAAGACAATGATTTTTTAAATTTGATAAAAACAATAACACGATTACTAAAATGTACAATATATTGTACGATAAGTCGATAATATAATTATTGTGACAGGCCTATTGCTATCAGATTTATTTACAGTTAAGCTCTGCAGTATATCTGGGTGCTGGGTTTTTAGTAACCTGCCTTTGTTCAGTTCATTTTGCAGTAGCTGGAATTATTTATTTTAAACCTATTTAATCAACTATTTAATGAATGTAACTAATGCTGAATGATTTAGTTTTACATTTTTGTTGAAAAATATATATAAATAACACCAAATCTTCCACAGTAAACTGTATTGTCTCTGCAGCTTGCTTTATTATTGTTAAAAGCATGAATGTAAATTGCCAAAATAAAACATAACCATCATACCTCTCCATGGTATACTGACGAGATTCATTTTCTGTTCATTTATTCACAGTTTATCATAAGTTCTCTAATAATTATCAAATAAATATTGTGTCTGGCTGTAGCTACTGTACTCAGTTTGTGTCTAACTTATTTATTTATACTTTACAATGCAAAGAAAAGGTGAGAGTTCTAGATATGTTACAGAAAATAATATTTTTCCCATAAAATGTTTAATTTGCTAGTTCAAAACATGCCACAGCGGGAAACTCAGAGAATGTGGATTGGAAACCGGGTAGATTCAGCTTCAGCTTGTCATAGAAAGCGTGTCCCTCTTCTGTAGAAGTAGAGTCAGGAGTCAGGAGGGAGAGATAACAGAGTAAAATGGGAAAAGATAGGGCAGAAATCTTCTTATGATACATAAGAGACGTCCATCGAATTTTTAGGATGTTAGATTGTAAAGGGGAGGAGCTTCAGGCAGGTAGGGGTGTGCCATATCGTATCTTATCATACGCAATAATATCTCCAACATTTTTGAATATAGTGAATGATATTATACCATGAAATATGGTTTCATATCACCCACCCCTAATTATCACATCAGGGTTCTACTTTTTTACTGTTTTTATCAAAAAATCACTGTTCTCATTTCCCATTATATATCTACTAGAGACAGATTATATCTGTCCAGTATCATTTATTTTACTTTAATCCTGCATATATGGAGATATATGGAGTGCATTATTATTATTAGTATCATGATATTCTGGATCATTGACTTCTGTTACAAATCTGATAAAATTCTTGTATTTTTTTTATATCTCAGTTATTAGGGGTGTTCCATATCATATCGTATTGTATGCAATAATAAAATTTAATTTTCATTTTGTTGCAGTAGTGTATTCTTAAAAATATTTTTTTATTCAGTTTTTTTATGTTTGTAATATCACCAAGAGTATCATTAAAATCGCAAAAATACCATAAAATATCGTGATATTATTTTATTATTCATCATAGGGCCACCCCTAATGGTTATCATAATAAAAATATTTATTCAAATATTCATCGTTTACGTCCATTGAGGGGCGGAGCTAAGACATTACTCAGCGGATGTGGGCGGGGCTAAACGCGCTGCGCGGTTACCGTGACAACAGCAAGTAACAGTCCATACAGAGCTCATCTGCACCATGGAGGATTACCAAACCGGAGAGGAGGTAAATATATCACTAATATCACCCTGTTACACACACTACACACACTCTTTACACACCTCACACACTCCTCACACCTTTCACACACTCCTCACACACCACACACACTCCTCACACACCACACACACTCCTCACACACTCTTCACACTCTCCTCACACACTGCTCGCACACCACACACACTTCTCACACACCTTACGCACTCCTCACACACCACACACACTCCTCACACACTACTTACACACTCCTCACACACATCTCACATTTGTTTGAGCTGCACTAATCCCGTTTGCCACTGTAGGAATCTGTTAGCATTAGCACAGAGCTAAAGCTAAAGTGGATTTGGTATGTGATTTTGAGGCACTATAAACTCCCATAATGCACCAGGATTAATAGTTAGTAAAATTAGTAAACAACATCACTAAACAACGCGAGCTAAATGTGTCCCACAATGCATTGCGAGCCTCACTACTAAGCAACAAACAGCCTAACTAACAAACGGAGTGGACAGCAAGCCACCAGGGTTGCCAGATTGTTACAGATTGCCAGATTGCACAAGTGCTGAGACAAACAGCTAATGTTCAATGTATCAACAATATTACAGGTTAAATAAAATACCTTAAATATTTTAAATATCACCAAGTTTTGTAAAGTTTTGACACATCTCCTCTCCTACATTGTGTTATCTTCCTTTTTATTGACTATATTGAAGACTATTAAAGAGCCACTAAACCCTTAAACATTTATTTATTTCATTAAAAGCTGAAATGTGTTCTTTTGAAGTAATAAAACATACCAATCCTGCTTAAAATTATTATAAACATTTCCTAACCTTTAAAAAATATGCTTTTATTGTGGTATGATATTATGATATTTTATGTTTTCCAGACTGCCTTTGTTGTGGATGAAGTGAGCACTATCGTCAAGGAGGTACAGCTTTTATTATGCAATCGGTTAGGCACTTATATCTGTTAAACAGACATCAGCCAGTTAAAATATTACCCGTTGATTTACTGAATGCATGTATGTTGGTGGTAATAATAAAGTTTGCAAAATATGGCAAGGGGCTACAAGGGGGAAAAAATAAAAATTGTGGGGAGGACGAGAAAGGGAAGTAAGGAGAAGGAAGAAAAAGAGTGAAGAGAAGAAAAAAAGAATATACGTAATTAAGTTTTGGGTCCTTTTATTTATTTTTTTTATCTGTTATTTTTGTGCTTTTATATTGGATATTGTTTTAGAATTTGTCCACTCATTGGATTTGTCCTTGTTCTCCACCTTCCTGATTTGTTATTGTTTCTTCCTCTTTTCTTACTCCCTCAATTAAAAAAAAGAAAAATATAACTACATTAAATATAAGTATTTTATAATGTGGTGGTAATCAGCACACACTGCCTTGAGATTATTTTACCTAAGTAGACTAAACTTTGGAAATTGACGTTTATTAAAATCCATTTTCAAAGCTCAGTTTATTTCTCTTACTACTTTTTCATGTGTTTCCCCAATATAATTTTCCAATATATAATTTCTTAACAATAGTAAAATTACTTCTTTCAGTTTGTTTAATTTAATTTATTTTCCTTAAAGGTCCTGGAAGTTTTACTTCAACATTTTGTACACTAGATTTTGTACAGTTTCTGGTTACTGACTCAAGCTGAAAAGCTTAAATGGCAAAAATAAAGAAGAAAAAATGTAAAAAAGTAAGAGAAGTTTCAGAATAATGACTCAGTAATTTTTCTCCTTTCTTCCTTTTTACACTTTAATCAGTAGATACCCAAGTTCTACAGTGATAGGGACAATCACCATCACCATCATCACCATCAGATTGTATTTTAAACCCTTTCTTTATTTCTTATCTCTATAACTTTCTCCTGAATGTTTAGGCGGTTGAAGGAGCTATAGGTGAAAACTCGTATCAGCAGAGCCGAGTGAAACAGTGGACGAATAACGTGGTGGAGCAGTGCCTCAGCCAGCTCAACAAACTCGGAAAACCTTTCAAATATATTGGTAAAAATATATTTATCAATAACAGAATGTCAACTCTCCTTTAGTGCAGATAAACAGTAAAACCAGTAAAAATAGTAAGAATTCAGAGATATTATTATATTGTCTGCATGTTTAACAGCTGACCTGTTTATATGTGTGTATATATATGTGTGTATGTGTTTCTCTGAGCAGTTACCTGTATTATAATGCAGAAGAATGGAGCTGGATTACAAACAGCCTGCTCGTGTTTCTGGGATAACACCACAGACGGTACGCCCGACACCACACTACTGGGATATTTTATTTATAAAATGTATTTTAAAAATTTACTGGTGCAAAAAAAGAGATTAATGTATTTATTTTATTCATTCTGCCTCAGACGGTCTCCTCCAACATCTTTTCTCGCTTTAGCACTATCCAGAAAGGATTAGTTTCTCAGGGGGTTCTGGGGTAATCTCTTTCATGGGTTTTTTTATTCTCTTTGATTTTATTCCCGTCCAGAACGATCATGTAGGTGTTTTATTTCTCAGACGTCCTCTGAGAAAATTACAGGCTGAATTATCTACTGTTTTTCTCTGAACTCCGTGCTCCTCCGGTAGTTTTAGTCCCGTCCGGACGCACATCTCTGAGTTTCGTCTCCTCGCCTTTAATAAAATAGATATTTGTCCACTGCCGCGCACCGTAATTACACTTAAACACTTTGGGCGCGCCACAGTTTCCACGGAGATCCACATAAAAAAAAAACACAACAGCGAGTGGAAATGGAGGAGCTACTGAACGCCGTGATGAGGTCATGTGACCAAGAAAAAAGCCTAAAAAATCACTGATCCTCCTGTTTTTTTAATTGCAGTCCGGATGCAGGAGTTTTATCACTAAAGAGTAGAAGTGTGAAATATTTTACAGAGAAAAGTGCTCATGTTTCAGCTGCCATTATTTCTAAAACACCAAAAAAAGCCATAAAAAAAAAAACATCAGCAGTGTTTTGAGGTTAAATTTTAAGCAGATGTGGTTGCACTGAACTGTGTTGGGCAGTAATGTATTTAATATATATGTATATATATTTCCTTTTTCTCTTGCAGGCAGCTGTACAGTGAGATGGGAGAATAAATCGATGTACTGCATCGTCAGTGTGTTTGGACTCGCCATTTAAATTAAGGACCTGGATTAAAGAGGATCAAATCCACCAATCATCAAACATCATTTGAACATTTATTGTTTTTTGGGGCAAAATTTGGTTGGTCAGTCGTGGCCTTTATTTAGCCATTGATTTTAGCTCCATATTTGGCTCAGAATGGACATTCTTTCTACCACTTTTAACCTTAATAAAAAGAATTACACTTGTGTAAAAAGCCCAGATTTAGACAAGACTCAGTCCTTATTATTCATGTTAATCTAAAGAGCTAAAGGCTAAAGCTGCTGTTTCCATGTGGGTCAGCCAGACGTCTTCCTGTAGCAGTTTTTTTGTCTCCAGTTTCTAAGAGTCTTTATTTGAAGGTGTAGAAACAGTACTCACCACTCTCTGACTTCTGTATCTGTAATTTCTCTAAAGAAAAGAAAGAACTTCTACTTTTAATAGTTTTAACAGAGTTCTCTGTGTTTCTGTTTCTTTTGTCTTTTTCTAGTTATTATGATGAAATGATGAAAGTGTGAATGTGAAGGATCTGTTTCAGCACTGCTTTACTGGAGACAAAGTAGACTAAACTTTGGAAATTGACTTTTTTTAAATATAATTATATAATTTTACAGTATATCATTTTTAAACAAAACTAAAATGACTTCTTTCAGTTTTTTTAAGTTCATTTATTTTCCTTAAAGGTCCTGGAAGATTACTGCAACATTTTGTACTCTAGATTTTGTACAGTTTCTGGTTACTGACTCAACATGAAGAATAAAGAAGAAAAAAATGTAAAAAGTAAAAGAAGATTAAAAAAAACGAATCTGTTAATTTTTTTAAACAGCATTTATATCTCCTTTCTTCCTTTTTACACTTTCATCACCAGATACCCAAGTTCTACAGTGATAGGGACAATCACAATCACCATCATCACCACCATCACAACAATCACCCACATTAATCACATCAGAGACTGCTGCTGGATTTTAGCTGTTTGTCCCTTTAACAGTACACGGTTTGGGTCAGTGAGCAGTAGTGTTGCACAACAACAAATGCAGTCACTAAATATATATATGGCATCTTTACAAATATATACAGGAGCAGAGCAGAGGCTGGAACATGTGGCAGAACATCAACAACAACAACAACAACAAAATCTCAACAGTTCCATCAACAGAATACAGTAACCAATACAGTAAAACGAGATTCCTTATAAAGAGGAAGAAAAAATAATAATAATGCACATTTCATGTACGCAGGTACGAGACAGACAAATATAATTTACATATACACTGATCAGCCATGATATTTAACACCTAATACCTGCTTTTATCTGTTTTTCTAGCTCAATTGAGCATATAGGAGTATAGTATAGTATATATTATTTCTATAATTACAGACTGTTGTTCTGTATCTGTTTTTCTGTATACTTTATTATTAATATCCTTCTCTTTTCACTCTGTTTTCTGTACTCATTAAGAAGAAAATGAAGCTACATATTAAACCCCGAAACCCCGATAATATAGTGCTCATCGTTATTTTTTTGGTCGATTGTGTCAGTGCCATTTTGTCAGTGATTCTTATAGTCTTCTATTTGGAGTTTTCTTCTGAAAAATCTCAGTTTGAAGGATCATGTAGATTTCCTGTTTTGCTTGTTTATACCTGTGCAGTTGAATATAAAATATTATGCAGTTGCATTGTTTGAACACCAGAGGTCGCAATCCCGCTAGTGCAGGCAAAAGAGCCAGTGGGCGTAAGCAAAGTGCATCATTTTTCATTTTAATTGTTTTTCATTGTTTATACACTTAAGAAATAATACTATATTTTCTTCTATATCTTGTCAAAATTAGTTCAAAATATCGTAAGAAAATTGAATAATGAAGCCAGAGGGCATCCTTACACACCTTAATAATAATACTAACAATAATAATAGCAGTATCTCTGTGGTGTTTTTCTATCCTGTGGGTTCTGAGTATTGATAAAGAATTTTATGCAGTTGCATTGTTTGAACAGCAGAGGTCGCAATCCCACTAGTGCAGGCAAAAGAGCCAGTGGGCGTAAGCAAAGAGCATTCTTTAGACCAGTGTTTCTCAACCTTTTTTCTATCACGTCACCCTTTAAATATATGCGAGATGTCAAGGCACCCCAGTTTTAGGGGGGAGGGGGGTTGGGGGTTGGGGGTGCTGGCGCAGTACTTCTTCAGGTGAGAAGGGGGGGGGGGGGGTGCTGTTGCAGTACTTCAGGTGAGAAAGGGGGGGAGGGTGGTGGGGGGGTGCTGGCGCAGTACTTCAGGTGAGAACGGGGGTGTTGCTGGCGGAATATGAAATAAAATAGCGCGTCACAATTAGCGCGATTAGTGCTGCCTGTGATTTGGGACACACCCCGACACGAGCTGACTCTGGAAAGGAAATATGCACGTGAGGCGCAATATTTTGACGGCACCCCCGATGAAGCCAGACGGCACCCTGGTTGAGAAACACTGCTTTAGACAGGGTGCATTTTTCTTTGTTTATACACCTAAGAAATAATACAATATGTTCTTCTATATCTTGTCTTTTCAAAATTAGTTCTAAATATCATGAGAAAAAACGAATAGGACAGCCAAAATTGTGAGCAGAGATACCCACTATCTTAAAAATAATAATAATAATAATAATAATAGCTGTATATCTGTGGTTTTCTGAGTATTGAGGAACAGAAAAAAAATAATAATGAAGTATACAGAGAAACAAATACAGAACTACAGTCTGTAATTATTATATTATACAGATTACAGAACTATAAAGTGCTACTGTATATACATCTATAAAGGAGATTAAGTGTTAAAAAAGTGGCCATTCAGAGTACACACACACACACCCCTTAACAACATCGTTATGCTCCCAATTTGATCAGGACACACAAAACATAATATTAAAAATTAAAAACTGTGTTTTTATGACTGAATAATCCACATTTCATTTACTGTACTAAAAGCAAATGAATGATGTGTAGCATGCAAAGCTGCTAGTGTCAGAGAGTCAGAGAGACACCTGTCTATCTGCCTACCTGCCTACCTGTCTATTTATCTGGCTGGTTTAAGAAAAGCGCTGTAGTGGTGGAGTTCACTTTGCTGTATAATAAACATGTTTTTGATGTTTAGATAGAAGAAGAGTTATATCTTATTATTATTATAATTATTATGGGTTTTAAGGTTTGGATGTTGCTTTAATAGCAATAATATATGTAAGTATTAGCTTATGCTACATGTGTTACAGCCAGGTATTATTTTATTGGCGTTGCAAAAAAAAAGAAAGAAAAAAAGAGAATTAGAATTTAGAAAAAAGTGCATTTTAAGTAGTTTTTGTTTGGGTTTAGTGTTTTATTATTTTTTTCTTAAGGGCGAACCAATAAACAACCCTAACAAAATCTCTCCCGTCCATCAGAAGTCATGTTTTTCCATTATATAAATCTATCTCATAACTTTTTTGGAAAATCAAAAAAAAAAAAAAAAAGAAAAGGTAATTTCGTAAAGACCTATCCAGAAAAGATTAGTTTCTCAGGGTGTAATATTTTGTGGTAATTTTCTCTTTTATTGTTTTTTTATCCTCTGTGATTTTATTCCTGTCCAGAACGATCATGTACGTGTTTTTTTTTCTCAGATAAAAAAACATTACAGTCTGAATTATCTACTGTTTTTCTCTGAACTCCGTGCTCCTCTGGTAATTTTAGTCCCGTCCGGACGCACATCTCTGAGTTTCGTCTCCTCGCCTTTAATAAAATAGATATTTGTCCACTGCCGCACACCGTAATTACACTTAAACACTTTGGGCGCTTGTTTCCATGGAGATCCATGTTAAAAAAAACGCAACAGCGAGTGGACATGGAGGAGCTACTGAACTCTGTGATGTCACGTGACCGAGAAAAACTAAAGCCTAAAAACTCACTGATCCTCCTGTTTTTTCAGAGTTTTATCACTAAAGAATAGAAATGTAAAATATTTTACACAGAGAAACGAATCCCGTCCGGATAGGTCTGAAGTCTGATGTGCGGATATAAGGCTGAGGTGAGGTAAGAACTTTTAATGACCCCGTTTTATTCACGCTTCACGATTTCTCGTCTCTACAGTACAGTGTTTAGACTTACCTGAGCTAAGCCAGGGGTAGATATATAGTTTTTTTTATTTTTTTTATTTCTTAATTTCTTCTTATTAAGGATAAGGATAAAGGACAGGTACAGCTGTCTGGGCCCTCAGGTGCAGAACTAGCTTTGCAGTCTGAAGTTTCAGTGCATGAGACTCTGAAGTCAAGGCATCGGCATCTTTATGGCAGCAGCACAGAGACGGTAGCCGAGGGAAGCTCTCGCTCGCTCAGATGTCCAATCATCTCTTTCCTCACAGGTTCTCCCGCCGGCGGCTCGTTTTAGGCTTTGCCGGCTTTGGTGTAGGTGGGGATGGTTCCTCTCTGGGTCAGCCCCTCAAAACGCTTGTAGGTGTAGTTGAGAAAAACCCAGTCCTTAGACGGTTCTGTTACGTTAGTCACTAAAACAAAAATATAACGGTTATAAGTTTTAAAACCACTTTTAAATTCAATTTTAATTCTGCACTGATAAAAACACAGTCATACACTTCACCCCATTTATCCTAACTCAAATCCAAATCTTACACAGCAGCACATCCCTTTTAAAAGTATACTTAACATGGAAAAGTAAATACTTTTAGCATTAAAATGAATGCATACTTAAACACATACTATGTAATCTAATGTACTATTTTGAAACAATTTATAGCAACTTAAGTACATATTTCAATTGTAATTAGGCTATGACTACACACAACATAAAAGCATTGAGTTGTGCATTTGAGTGTTTTTGTCATATAACTTTTGCAAACTTAAAAGTAGATTTAAGTATGTGTTTTTTTAAACATAATTTTTAATGCACTTGAAGAATATTGTAAATATAGTTTTTTACTTAATCTTAATCTTACTTAATAAAAAACAAAAACTACACTAAACTGCACTGTAAGCAGTATTTAATGTCACTATATATTTCTTTTCTATATTTACAATAAAAAGTTTTATTTAAAGCATTTTTCTTAAAAATACATTTTATGGAAATGCTAAGAAAGTATATTTAATGTGTTTTTATTAAGTATATTAAACAGAAAATGCACTTTTAGTATTCTTTACCTAATTTAAACATACTTTTTATGCTCTTAAGTATACAGTACTTCCTTTTCACAAAGAGAAGATGGTTTCTAAGGTATCTCAAGTTGTTGCTTGGGGAATACGTTGTGGTTGCCGGGCAGTTGCCATCATATCTAAAGGGCTTTCTAAAGTGTTGTTAGGCAGTGGCTAAGGTATTCCAGGTGGTTGCTAACGTATTGCTTGGCTATCTTAAGTGGTTGCTAAGTGGTTGCTAGGCAGTTTCTATCATATCTAACGTGATTGTTAAGGTGTTGCTAGGTGGTTGCCAAGGTGTTGCTTGACAGGTGCTAAGGTATTCCATCCAGGTAGTTGCTAAGGTTTGGCTAAGGTTGCTAAGGTAAGTGGTTTCTAGACAAATGCTATCATATCTAAACTTTGGTTGCTAAGGTGTTCCAGGTGGCTGCTTAGGTGTTGCAAAGTGTTTGAAAAATAAAAAAAACGAGTGAACTAGTAAAGGCATAAATTGGGATTCTGAGAAATTGAAGCAACAGTGACATCTAGTGGCCAATCAGTGGTTAACAGTAAGCTAGATCCTACAGAAATCTGAATAAATGTGTTTTAATTAAAATGATTTTAATAATTAAAACGCTAAAGTGCATTTTTAATACAATGATTTCTAATTTATTTACAGAATGTAGGAGAGTTTTATGGTTAGTGCTGGAGATAAAACTAAACTAGCTACTAAAAAGTGTATTTTAGCTTCTACAGCTTTGTTCCAACCATTTAACCATTCAAATAAATGATTTACTTAAATGTTTTACATGTTATAGAACTAGTTCTAACCTGATTTCTAGGTTCTAGGTTCATTTATGTGACATCAGGATTTTAATTTTAAAATATTTACACTAAAAATAAACATTAAACGGTGCAAACTCTTTTTAATCAATGAATTTCCATGATGGTTTTTTTCCAGGCAATTTTTCACAATCATACAATTTTTAAAACGTCAGTGCGGACATGGACAATAAAATCAAAAAATCAACTAAAACTAAAATTAAAACTGATTATAGTAGGCCTAAAATTTATCTTTTATAATAAAATGTTAGATCCTGAGAGCTCTATTGTTAAAGGGCTAAATTACTGAATTAACTCAGAGCTGATGTATTTTTTTTTAGCTCAAAACAGATTTTCTCCATCGATAAACTGAAACACAAAGATTTTTCCAAAACTTATCCAGGCCTGGAGATTATTGCTATTTTTAAATACCATGATTTTTCCTGTTTTTTTTATGATTGTATGAACTCTGATTAAATGAGCTACAAAAGACTAACCGATAAATAATGGTTAAATTTGGATAAATTATGTAAACTAGATTAGAGATTAGAGTCAGTTCTCACCTGGCTGTAAAATATCAGACTCTGGGAAATCATCGAAGTTAGACGTGTCGTCAATGCTTTTAATCTCGATAGAGATCGCAGCAGGTCGTTCTCTGTGTGGAGAAACAGAAATATACAGTTAACAAATGTGTTAAAGTATCTCTATTTATTGTTCTGTATGTAGAAGTATAAATAATAGGGTTTAGAAAAATTGTATCAAGTATCAACTCAACGTTTTTACTCTTTAAGCAAGTGTTAAAATACTGGTTTCAAAATTACTGTTAAAGTATAAAAGTACAAAGCGATTAAGAACCAAAGCTTAATAGTAATAATAATAATAATAATAATAATAATAATAAACAATTTATACACATTTTTACATAATAAAAAAGAGCTTTAAGAGCTGTACATACAGAGAGGTGAACAGATCAGCAGTAAAAGAGATACAAGAAACAAATCAATTAAAATAATTCAGATTATTAAGTAAAATTAAGTAATTGACAACTAAGATGAGACACAGTCAAAAATTATGAAACAATAAAAGGTTATGTTAAAATGCAATATAAAGGTACAAAAAGGGCAAATAAAAGAAAAAAGGTAAAATAAGATAAGATAGGGTAAAAAATTAAAATAAAAAATCAATAATAATAAAAAAATAAATAAATCCAGAGAGTATATGATTAAATAAACTAATCAGTTATTAAAAACAACTGAAATGAAAGAAAGGAACTGTTATTCATGTAAACAGACAATAGAAAAGCAAAAATCATTTTAGCGCATATTTAAAACATTTAAATACATGTAACCAATATATATATATATATCTACTGTAGACAATCTAGAAAAAGTAAAAGTGACAGAAGATATCAGAGGCATGAGAAGTATGTGTGTGTGTGTGTGTGTGTGTGTGTGTGTGTGTGTGTGTGTGTGTGTGAACAGACCTGATGTGCTCCCAGTCGACAGACTCAAAGAAAGGATGACTCTTTATCTCCTCCACGCTCACTGCACCAATCCTGTTCTCCGCATCTGTACAATATCTAACACACACACACACACACACACACACACACACACACACACACACACACACACACACACACACACACACACACACACACACACACACACACACACACACACACACACACACACACACACACACACACACACACACACGTCACTACTTAGCAGCACAAGAAACAACGATGCCGCTTGTAGAGCAACACTAACGTAAATATGTTTAAAGCTAAAACAGTGTGTCATAGAGTATAACACCCTTACAGATTTATTTATTTTTAAAATACTTACATTTTTTCTTATCTTAATATCAGACAAATATACCGCAACAAAATGAAAATTTAATTATTATTATTATTAATGCATATGATATGATATAAGGCACACCCCTGCTAATAACTGAGATATAAAAAAATACAATAATTTTATCAGATTTGCAGTAACAGAAGTCAATGATCCAGAATATCATGATACTAATAATAATAATAATAATAATGCACTCCATATATCTCCATATATTCAGGATTAAAGTAAAATAAATGATACTGGACAGATATAATCTATATCTAGTAGATAATTGATGTGATGATTAGAGGTGGGTGATATATAGGCATCATATTAAAAATGTTGGTGTTATTTTTGAGTACAGTGTTGAGAAATGTGTCTAACCTGAGGATCAGGTCTTTAGCTTTCTCGGAGATGGGGACCTCGGGGGGGAAGATCAGAGTTTCTTTCCAGTTCATGACTTTCCTGTAGGTTTCCTGCGGCGTCTCGGAGCAGAAGGGTGGGTAGCCTGGAACAGGAAGACAGAACAAAACCTCTTTTAACTGGGAGTGAAGGTGGTGAAAAAAAGTGAAAAACAGTGAAAAACTTCATTCCACTGAAAGAGTTCTGAGAAAAACATGAGAAAATCTGTTTATCTTCCCAGAGAAAGACTCCAGTAACTGCATTTTATTTTTATACACTTACAGGCTGTATAAAATAAGATAAGAGCAGACTTAATAGCATTTGTGTATTTAGGTGAATGTGTTAAAATGAACCGTTAACCGTAAACTTTAGACGCAGCTTCTCTTCTGTGGATAAAAGTTAAATGAAGCTTCTCAAATCTGCCATATTTCTATGATGTGTGTTTGTAACTCATTTAATTATTAAATTTAACAGCATACTATGCTAAAATAACATATTTTTTAAATTGTTAGTATAGAAATTATATTGGAGGAAAGCCCAGCGACTCGGTTCTGATACATCAGCTCACAGATGCAGCCTTGTGCTGATCCACATCACCCTAGGAGTGATGAGGGGAAAGAGAGAGCGCCATCTACTGTACTGTACCCACCCAGAGAGAGAGAGAAAGGCCAACTGTGCTCTCTCGGGGCTCTGGCAGCTGATGGCAAGCTGCATGACCTGGTACTGGCAAAGTGAATGCTGGTACTTAGTAATTTATTCTTTTTACCTTGACATTTTTGCACATTTGAATTTTTACACTTTAAATTGTGTAGTTTAAAAGTTTATAAAAATCAGATCAGTAATATTGTGTGAGCAGACTGTCGTTCCAAGCATTTCACTGCAGGTCATAATGTGTATTACTATGTATGTGACAAATAAGATTTAAAATTTTTAATTTTTACTCATTAATGTGCACAATATTTGCAAATATAGTAATGCTTTCTACTGTACTTATTGTATATAATATCTTATTATATATTTGCATTCCTCCCAATTGACTGATTATTAATAATAAAATCCTACACATTACTTGTTAACTTAGCAGTGCACTCTCCACTGGACTTATTATTTAGAATATTGCACTTTACCCCACTTCATTTGACTGTTTTTCATATTTGCTTTATTATATATATATATAAGAAATGTTTGCTGACTCAGGGCAGAATATCAGCTTTGTTTAAAAACACAATAGTTTAATTTTATTTAATATAAATTTTATATATATAAGCTTGGTTTTAAGCATAGCTAGCTAAATCTCCTGCTGTCCGTATTTAAACAAAACACAGAAGTGGTAAAACTAGATAGTCAGATAGTTACTTATTGTAAAGTAAATTCAGTTATAATTTCAAGCATTTCCAAGCACTTTCTCCAAAATTCCAGCACTTTCTAGGCCTGGAAAACAGAACGTTAAAATTCCAGCATTTTCCAAGATTTCAAGCACCTGTAAAAAACCCTGTATATTACTCTACCGGCTGCATTAACGTGTGTAAAGTAAGTTCATACCGATTAGCATCTCATACATGATGACGCCCAGAGACCACCAGTCACAGAGTTTATTGTATCCCGTCTGCATGAAGACCTCGGGGGCGATGTAGTCCGGAGTGCCGACAGTGGAGTAGGCCTGTGTGCACAGAGAGCAATTAAGGGGGTTTTCAAACCTAAAAAAATCTGGATCAGAATTCGCATCATGTTTCATGTCTTTGTTACATTGTATATACAGTATTTGATCCGTTTAGTTTCGGTTTCACACTACAGTTTAGTAACTACGAGTCTCTCCTCTCTCTAATATGAGGGTTTTTGTTGTTGGTGAAGAAGGAGGCGTTTATACAGGTATCAATGTGCAGCATGTGAGACGATTCAGGAACAGATTCTGTGTTCACATTACACACAGATACAGATCACTTACATTTACACTGAATGTGAACAGACACGATAGATTTGAGAAAAGGGAGCGTAGCCTCAATATATCCTGTCTTTGTCTTCATCAGTTATGTGGGCGGAGTCTCTCTATACTTCATTTTAATAACTGGTTTGTAAAATGTTAAAATGTTTGAGTGTGTGTATACTCACCAGCTGCCGTCTGTTCTTTTTCCAAGTTTCTGCTTTTCTTTTGGAGTTCATATTCTGAAAAGCTGATTCACAAACAGAACAAAAATTAGCATTTTGCAGCCTGGTACATTTTACAAGTTACTGTTTGACTGTAGATGTTTATAAATGCCTCATAAAAGATAAAAGAAAAATGTCTATATTTATTGTTAATTTTAGCATCACAGCGCTAACGCTCGGAGGAAAGCGCAGCGACTCGGTTCTGATACATCAGCTCACAGACGCAGCCTTGTGTTGATCCACATCACCCTAGGAGTGATGAAGGGAAAGAAAGAGCACCATCTACTGTACTGTACCCACCCAGAGAGAAACAGCAAGACCTACTGTGCTCTCTCGGGGCTCCGGCAGCTGATAGCAAGCTGCACGACTGGGATTTGAACCAGAAATTAATTTTCAATGACCTTATTTATAATTTCTTAAATAAATGCTATTTAGGAGATGAGGTGATACTTACAGAAGTCACTAGGGGGGTTGTGTGTGAGGTTTCTGTAAAACTCGGTGCGGTGGGCCTTCTTTAAACCGGTGCACAGCCCAAAGTCCGACAGTTTCACATGACCCTAAAATACACAAAACAGTTCCGTCATGATTTACAGTAAAGATAAAGGCACAGAAAATGTTCTCAATTGTGCAACAGAATCTTCTTTTCAATTTGACTCAAAAAACTAAAAATGATGAAATAATGGGATCCTTAGCAGTGCCAGTTTATTGACTATACAAAAAGTACTTAAAGTGCTTATTTAAGTAGAAATGTTGGTTATCTTTACTTTTACTTGAGTAATTACTTTTCAGATTCTACTCCTTACATTTAAAAAAATTCAAAAACAGCCTCATTACTACATTCTGGCTTTTTGACTATTTATGACTCTTTCGCCATTTATAGTCGAGTATTGTTTACCGTGTTAAAACAAGCTACTTGGGATGAACTGCTAGCAAATATCACCCTGGCTTGCCGGAACACTTAGGGTTAGCCACTAACCACAGCAAGCGCTAGCAGTTTGCCGCTAATGCTAATGCTGCTGCACCCAGCCTTAGTGTAAATCTGGAAATCTAAGCTTACTGTAAATAAACAGAAGCTCTTTACTCTAAAATAAACTAAATAAACAGTTTTCAGGAGAGAAATCTGTGTATATTAACATCCAGCACTCATTTTTTGTTTTTTAAAGAATTACAGTTTTGTTTACTTAACTTAGCATCGCTTTACAGGAATTTGAAGTAAAACACGGCAAGGCCCCTGTTCCTTACTAGTGTCACATAATCCAGTGCATTTTACAATGAGAAAAATGTGGGAAGTTGTTTATATGGTTGTGATATCTACACCGGCATTTATTTGACTTTTTATTTTGACATCGTGGTGTATTGGTGTACTTGGGTACTGGGGTATTGATGTATTGGAGTATTGGTGTACTGGGGTACTGGTGTACTGGTGTATTGGTGTATTGGAGTATTGGAGTATTGGAGTATTGGTGTATTGGAGTATTGGAGTATTGGAGTATTGGTGTATTGGAGTATTGGAGTATTGGAGTATTGGTGTATTGGAGTATTGGAGTATTGGTGTATTGGTGTATTGGTGTATTGGAGTATTGGAGTATTGGAGTATTGGTGTATTGGAGTATTGGAGTATTGGTGTATTGGTGTATTGGAGTATTGGAGTATTGGAGTATTGGAGTATTGGAGTATTGGTGTATTGGTGTATTGGAGTATTGGTGTATTGGAGTATTGGAGTATTGGAGTATTGGAGTATTGGAGTATTGGTGTATTGGTGTATTGGTGTATTGGTGTATTGGAGTATTGGAGTATTGGAGTATTGGAGTATTGGAGTATTGGTGTATTGGTGTATTGGTGTATTGGAGTATTGGAGTATTGGAGTATTGGAGTATTGGTGTATTGGTGTATTGGAGTATTGGAGTATTGGTGTATTGGTGTATTGGAGTATTGGAGTATTGGTGTATTGGAGTATTGGAGTATTGGTGTATTGGTGTATTGGAGTATTGGAGTATTGGTGTATTGGTGTATTGGTGTATTGGTGTATTGGAGTATTGGAGTATTGGTGTATTGGTGTATTGGTGTATTGGAGTATTGGTGTATTGGAGTATTGGAGTATTGGAGTATTGGTGTATTGGTGTATTGGAGTATTGGAGTATTGGAGTATTGGAGTATTGGTGTATTGGAGTATTGGAGTATTGGAGTATTGGTGTATTGGAGTATTGGAGTATTGGTGTTTGGTGTATTGGGGTACTGGTGTATTGGTATGTTGGGGTACTGGTGTATTGGTGTATTGGTGTACTGATGTATTGGTGTACTGGGGTACTGGTGTATTGATGTATTGGTGTATTGGAGTATTGGAGTATTGGTGTACTGGGGTACTGGTGTATTGGTGTATTGATGTATTGGTGTATTGGAGTATTGATGTATTGATGTATTGGAGTATTGGAGTATTGGGGTACTGGGGTACTGGTGTATTGGTGTATTGGTGTATTGATGTATTGGTGTATTGGAGTATTGATGTATTGATGTATTGGAGTATTGGAGTACTGGTGTATTGATGTATTGATGTATTGATGTATTGGAGTACTGGTGTATTGGTGTATTGGTGTATTGGTGTATTGGTGTATTGGTGTATTGGAGTATTGGTGTATTGGTGTATTGGTACTCACCCGTGAGTCGAGCAGCAGGTTGTCGGGTTTAATGTCTCGGTGGATGAAGCCCAGCTGGTGAATGGAGTCAATAGCCAGAACCGTCTCCGCTATATAAAACTGAGTAGCTTCCTCTGAGAGCGTGTCCTTCTTCATCAGCAGAGTCATCATGTCTCCTGATCAAACACAACAACATACAGATCATCAGTAAATTACAGAAACTAGAAAAGAAGAAGATCTGTGGAGACATGTGTAGATATTCTGTCTGAATACTGTCTTCTCCTGAACTCACCTCCGGGCAGAAACTCCATAATCAGATAAAGATTCCTTTTATCTTGAAAACTGTAGAACATTTTCACCACCCATGCTCCATCAGCCTCCACAAGAATGTCCCGCTCAGCCCTGATATGTGCCACCTACACGGGGGGGGAGGGGTTTAGGAGTTACAAAGACATATTCCAGTGATTTTATTTTTAAGTAGCGTATTTTTCACACTATAAGGCGCACCATATTATAAGGCGCATTATGCAACACTAGTAAGGAACAGAGGTGTTGCCATGTTATTCTTCTAATTCAGCAGATCTAAGTACTGGGAAGTGAGCTGTAAGCTAAAAGCTAGTAAACAAAACTTAAACGTAATTTTAAAAAAAACATTGTATTTTAAAGTTAATCAAGTGCTGGATGTTAATCTACACTGATTTCTCTCTGAAAACTGTTAATTTGGTTGAGTACAGCACTTCCATTTATTTACAGTAAACTTAGATTATTAGATTTACACTAAGCCTGAGTGCAGCAGCATTAGCATTAGCGGCTAATTGATAATGCCACTCAACAGCACTACACTGAGGAACCCTGAGTGTTCCAGTAAGCCAGGGTGATATTAGCTAGTGGTTCATCACAAGTTGCTTGTTTTTAACAAAGCACGTGAAAGAGCTAGCGCTTAGCACACTTAGTGGCTAATGCTAATGCTGCTCCAGCACTGCTAGCTGGGGGTTAGCAACAGGCTACAGGCCGATAATACTCGCATCTGAACGGTGAAAGAGCTAGAGCTTAGTGTGGTTAGTGGCTGATGCCTTTGCTGTTCCAGCCTTAGTGCTGGAGAAACTTCACTGAAACTCCTGTATAACTCTGTACTTCAGAAGAGTGGCTTTACTGCTCCGTATATATTAGGGGTGTCACGATCTCGATATTTTATCGAAATCGAATCGAAATGAGGTCACGATCTCGAGTATCGAAGTCAAAAAGAGGATCGACGATCCCTCCCGCGCGCGCTACGCAAATAGCGCAGCGCGCTACGCAAATGGCGCGGCACCAACACAGCGCATCCTATTCATTTAAATAGAGATAGCCACTGCATGAGCGCAGTCGGCGGGAGTGTGATCACTGTTTTTATCTGTCCAACGGGGGAGGGGGGGGGGAGGGGGGAGGGCGCGCAGGTTTTGTATCTGTATCTAACGGAGGGGTGGGTGCGCGCAGGTGAGAGCGTGTGAACTCGCTGAAATGCGTGTGTCAGTGTGACTTGAGAACACTGACTATAGATCACAGTGAGGTGGATTAAAAATCTTAAACTTATAATTGACTACACCTGTTGCTTTCCATTGAATTAAAAAAACATCTTTCTCTCAGATAAAGTAAACACAAGCGTGTTTCTGACTAAAATAAAAGCTTTTCAGGAGAGATATAAGTTATGTGTAAATATTTATAAGACAATACCCACATCACTTATCTAACCAGCCTGTACTGATTTCTGCCCCCCAATAATGCTTTCAATAACCTCTTGTAACCCCTGGGAGCCAGGGGTTACACTCTAATAGCCTTTAATAGTCTTCAGTAGCCTTTAAAAGACTTACCTGGCGGCCGTGGTGTGTCCACTAAACTCCGTAGTTATAAACATCCTGAGGTTAGCAGCGCGCTAACTGACCTGTTTCTAATGTAATCCGAGCAGTGACTGCGTGTCGGCTGTTCTAACCTGCTGCTGTTAGCTGCTTGGGCTGAAAGATGAACTGTAGTGAGCTGTATTATCCGGTTAGTGGGGTTAAAACCTTTATTTGTTTACAGAAACAGTAAAAACGGACTGGCTGAGCTCTGTAGCCCGTGGCTGGGCTGTACTGAAGTAGTGACTGAGTGAAGAGAGCGGGGCTTGTGCTGCTGCAGCTCCGACTAGTGGTTGGATGAAGAACTGCAGCTTCATGTAATGAGCAGTTTCACCAGCCATCCACACACAGCTCTGATAAACTGCTTGTTTTAATAGTGCACACTGTTGCTACCAAAAAAAGTCACTAGATGGCATTACCATATATATCTTAATAAATAATAATAATAATATTTATAATATTTATAATAATAATAATAATAATAATAATAATAATAATAATAAATATATTATTTAAATTTTATGAGGCATAAAATAATAACAAGAAAAAAAAACAAGAAAATCGAGAATCGAATCGAATCGTGACCCTCAAATCGAAAATGAAATCGAATCGAGGATTTAGAGAATCGTGACACCCCTAGTATATATTATATATGCGTCTTATAGTGCGAAAAATATTGTAGAGTTTTAAAGAATAGGGTAAAACAATAATAATAGGGTGTACCTGTTCTTTCTCCAGCATGTCTGCTTTTCTCAGGATCTTCATGGCGTAGATATGACCCGTGTCCTTCTTCTGCACCAGACGCACCTGAGAAATTTAAAATAAGAAATAAAATAAAAAAAGCGAACTCAACTCAGGAAAGATCAGACCATTCTTTTCTGATCATTAGCATATTTAATCCTGCTATGATGTTGTTCATCATGCATGTTTAATAAAAAATATATATTTTTAATTTTGATAAATTTGATTAATTTATATAGATTACAACCACAGCAATAATCATACAGTATAAGTTGTATAAATTACACAGTTATTGGATTAATTAGCTTTTCTAAATGCCAACAAACACTAACCTCTCCAAAAGCACCTCTACCGATAACTTTCAGCGACTCAAAGTCATCGAGCCCCAGTCGAGTTCTCTTCAGCCTCAGGAACTCGGTCTCTTTGCGAGCGTGCTGAGAGCGCCTGGTGATTTTCTATCAGAAACACACAAACAACCAGCAGCCAATCAGGACATGGAGAAAACAACAATGTGCCCCAAAGTCCAGACCTCAACCTTATTGAATTAAAAAAATCCCTGTGTGCGACTTTTCTCTCTGTCGAGAGTTATTCTCCTGTTTACGGGACAAGGCATTTTAAGGGCTTAAAATATTTTTATTTGTCCTGTGTTGTATTATCATCATAAACATGATTAATTAAAGGAAAACATACAAAATAATGAAATAATCATTCAAGAAAATTCAAGTTTTTTCATTCATTTGCACATTGATGATGCATTCCCTTAATAACTGATGATACATTTCTCTCCTCATACTCAAAAGTAAATGGGAGTAGTAAAAAGTATCGGTATCAGCAATACTGGCCCTGTATTTACTTGGTATTGTATCGATATCAAATTTTGCAGTATCGCACAGCCCTACTGAACTGAACCAATGGACTAAACTCAAACTCTCACCTCTTCATCAAGTAAACCTTCCTCATCCATCACCTTCTCCAGTTTCTTCTGCCTGTGAAGAGAGTTACAATAGTTTAATTTTTATAGTATTAACAGCCAAATGCTGCAAGATTTTCAGACCATAATTACTGCATTTTTCACACTATAAGGCACACTGTTTTATAAAGCGAACTATCAAAGAACGCCTATTTTCTGGTCTATTTTCATCTATAAAGTGCACCGGATTATGAGGTGTATTTTAAGAGACACTATAAGGAACTTCTAATTTAACAGGTCTCACCGCTGGATGGTGGTGGTTGTTGGGGGCGGGGGGGTAGCTAACTAAGTTAAGTAAAGCTAAGCTAAGTACACTGTAAAAACTGTAATAAAAAAACTGTTTGACTTTCTTTTAAAGTTAAACAAGAGCTGGACGTTAATCTACACAGATTTCTCTACTGAAAACTGTTTATTTGGATGAATAAAGTGCTTCCCTTTATTTACAGTGAGCTTAGATTTCCAAATTTCTTTGAGAGCATTAGCATTAGTGGTTAACCGCCAGCAAGTAGCAGCTAATGTCAGAGCTACACTAAGATTAGCTAGCGCTTCGACCACAGTCCGATATACTCCCCTCACCTCTGAACGGTGATTAGCGGGTAATGCTAATGCTGCTCCAGCAGTGCTAGTCATGGTTAGCAGCAGGCTACAGGCCGAAAATACTTAATGTAATGCTAATGGTAATACTTCTCCAGCCTTAGTGCTGGAGAACTTTACTGAATCTCCTGTATAACTCTGTACTTCAGTGGAGTGTCTTTACTGCTCCTTAATACCTGACTGATAGAATTCATACATAAGGAGCACCGGATTATAAGGAGCTCTGATGATTTTTGTGAGAATTAAAATATTTTTAACCCATTTAACACATTATAGTGAAAGAAATATGGTAATTTTAATCAGGTTTTTCATATGCTTAGTTTTTCATCCTTTTATATATTATTTAGCTCTGAAATCTGATTTTTTACTGATTTTTGTATCTACAATCAGAAATATGATAAAGTGAGACAGTAACCTCATCTCTCTCTCCTCGTGTTGGGTGAGGAGGGTGCTGTAGAAGTTCTCCAGCGTCAGTTTGGCCACGGTGACTCTCTCTCTCGTGTGATTACTCATCGGGAGCGGCGCTGCCATGCCTCCCGTCATGGCCATACTATTCTACAGAGGCAGGAGACAGCAGTTAGGAGGGTTTAATGGATTGGGTTAATGGGCTAATGGATTAATGGGGGGCTGCTGGTTTGATCCCAGTTTGGAATCCATTAGATATTGACTTGTGGAATAAAGAGAAAAGTCATGGAAAAACCTAAAACACTGTAAAACACTTCCAGTTCAAGAGACTCTGCAGCTACAACACTCCTAATTCAGCTCAGTTATGAGTTTATTATTAACCAGCGAGCAATAATACAACAGCAATGATTCTTTTCATGAACCATTTTCACTATACCTGATATTCTTGAGCCAAATCCCAGATTCACATGCAGTTATACAGCGTTATTTGTTATAAGATAAGATAAGATGATCCAATCCTTTATTAATCCCACAATTGAGAAATGTGCAATGTTAAAGCAGCACAGAGGAAATAGAAAGAGAGAAACAAGTCAGGAAAATATATAAACAAATAATAATACATCTATATATATTCAAAATATTAGAAAAAATATATAAAAAAATACTGTATTATTGCACAAGGACTAAGAAGGAATAAACAGCAAATAAATAGAAAATTAAAAGGTGAGAAAACATATTGCACGTATGGTGATAAAGGAATCATAGTGCACACATAGTAGAAAGTAGAAAAGTGCAAGTACTTAAAGTTAAAGAGTACTATAAAAAAAGAGAGGAAAAACAAGACAAAAGTATTATAGTCCATTCCTTAATTCCTCTGTGATTAAAAGCTGAAATGAGCTTTTATTAGCTTGTATTTAATTTCATTTAATTTTATTTTTCTGTTTCACCTTAACCTCTTGAGTCCCAGACTTTTGATTGGTGTGCCATTTTCTTTTCTGCTAGCTACTTGAGATAAATAGGACCTAACAAGTACAAAAACTAAACTTTCTATAGTTTATTTTGACATTTGGGATAAGAAAGAGCCAATTCTTCAAAAAACAAAATGTGAACTTTCTACAGTAAGCAAATAAACGATGATAATATTTACCTGGTTAATGTTTCTGCCTTTACTGGCTGTAGAAACTTTTGACTGGGATTCCAGTGAGTGTAATGTTGTAAGTTACCCACTGGATGGTACAGGCAGTGTAACCAAAGGGTTAAAGTTTATAAAACAAAAAGTATTAGAGTTCAGAGAATCAGAAATGTAATGCCCACATATGAGGACGCAGGGACTAAAGAGGTTAAAAATGTTTCAGCTCTGAAACCTCAAACACACAGAGATGTTTTTCACAAGAAAAAGCACATTCTGAACAACAGATAACGCTAAGCCTTGTCCCTCAGGTGTGATATAACAAGTCTTGATTCAAAACTCTGGGTATATACAAGAAAATAGACAATTTTTTCTCCATTTGCTATGACATTAATCCAAATTCTAACAGTATTATTGCTTGAAACATTAATAATGAATATTACTAGAAGTGCCCTTTAATGCTACAGTAGTACTATTAATAATCCTTTGATTTTCTTATTTTAGAGTGGATTTAAATCTGATATATTCTAAATTTCTTCAGTAATATAATTTAAAACTTGGTATTTTCTCTTATTAGAGTAGGGTTTACTTTTAATTTGTGTTTGGAATCATATGTAATATAAACTGTACAGCTTTGTTGTTAAATACACTTTAATTATGTTATGAATATATTATATATTCAGCTAAACTCCTAAACTCCCTGATTTCCACATGCATTTGCTTATATATAATCTTTTATTTCTGATGCATTAAAGCCAAGCACACATCATTAGCCTGTATTTATAAAGGGTATCTGACTGTAGAATACCTCCAATATGACGCATAATCGTATAATCGACAGTGACAATATACGCAGCTCTGGTCGTGGCGGTGGTGTTGCCACAATCTATGACTCAACGTTAGGTATATCTCAAAACTCACAATTGGATGCTCAAGTCGTTTGAAGTTCTTAGTCTTAAAGTAGCAGGCCCGTCTCCTGCTTCCAAAACGCAGCATTCGTTTCTGCTTATAACACTGTATCGTCCTCCTGGACCATACTCAAATTTTATTAGTGAATTTGCTGACTTTCTAGCAGCAGCTTCTTTCTGATAAGGTCGTAATTGTTGGAGACTTTAATATCCACTTTGAAAAGGACCAGGATCCACTAAAAATTGCATTTAAATCAGTTTTAGATGCTCTAGGCTTTAAACAAAATGTAATTGGCCCCACTCACCGATGTAGTCATACATTAGACTTAGTTTTGACACTGGGTATTGAGGCTGAGAATATAGCTACTCTTTCTCAACATGACTCAATATCCGATCATTATCTAATTATGTTTGAAATAGTTTTTAATCAAAATATCCTCCTCCCGCCCCGCTATATCAGCAAGCGTAAAATAACAACCGCAATTGCTAATGATAAATGAAATTGAATTGAATTGAATATGTAATTGTCTGTAATGAAACCAGGCAAAATCTTTTTTATGCAGAGATTTGCAGGTCCACTGATTTACACATACATTTGCTTTTATATAATCTTTTATTTTTAATGCATTAAAGCCAAAAACACATAATTAGTCTGTATTTATAAAGGAGATCTGACTGTAGAATACCTCCAATATGGCGCCCAACACAAACAGAGCCTCACCGTTAGGTTAAATCACCTGTCAGTGATCGATAGATCCGCAGTTAGATAAGATAAGGGTTATTATTATATCTGATTAATTTAATTTAATTTAATGTTTTTTATCCGCTTACCTCCCCGTCCTCCTCCAGAGTAGACAGATTGCTGGCGAGCAGCGGATCCTCCAACAGAGAAATAAAAATAATATTATTATTAATAAACAGCCGATTCACCGGCTGCACTGATTCACCGCCTCCCGCACTAAATACACACGCAGAAAACACGCAGTTTTACAGCCCGAATCCTGCGGGTTACCGCATTAAAACACTATAATAAAGACCCCGCGCCGGAGCTCCACACCGCCCAGCTCCCCGCTCACCATACCGGCCACAGCGCTCAGCCCCGACCCGCCTCCAGCCCCGGATCACAGCAAGGGCAGCACCCTCACCAACATGACCGCCGGTAAGAACCAACGAAGCTGTTCACGCCGTTTTTCAAAATAAAAGTTCCGATGGAAATCGCCCCCGTAGCGCTTTTCCAAAATAAAAGTTCAGATTAAAAACATTCCAAACGCAGCGCTATTTCCAAAGTAAAAGCCCTCATTTAAATCCCCACTCAAAATAAAAGCCCAGAGTGAAATTCCAATTTGAAGCGCTGTATTAAAAAAAAAGTTCAAGTTTAAATCACCCTCACGCAGCTCTATTACCAAAATAAAAGCACAGATTTTCCGCATGCACAGCACTTTTTACAAAATAAAAATTTAAGTTTAATTCACCCAAATGCAGCGCTGTTTCCAAAATAAAAGCCCAAAGTGAAATCTGACCTGCAGCGCTGTTTTTCAAAATAAAAGCCCAAATTAAAATCACCCCCAACCCCAAAATAGGCGATTTAAATTTTTAACATTAATCCAAATTCTCCCAGTATTATTGCAAAAAAACATACAAAATGAAATGAATACATTAAGTTAATGATCACTTGATTTTCTTATTTTATATTAGCCTAAAATCTTATTTTATCTTATCTTTTGCTGTGGATTTTCCACAGGAATACTCTTTCTTTCATATGTTTACCTTTTTAAAATTTATTAAAACATGTTTTTGTGTGTGTAATAACATCAGTATTGTTTTTTTTTAATTTAATTTACATATGTTATTGGGCACATGCACAATTTTCATGTATTTATAGAAATACTGCTTAAAATATTAAAATAATAAATAAATGGGTATTTTAATATTTAAAGGACAAATCTGGTATGAAATGGATTTGGGTTGTAGTGAAACATGATAACAAGTACAAACTTTTGTGAATAGCCCACCTCCGTTCTCCCCCAGCATTCCCAAATACAGCGCTTTTAGCCAATGCTCACAACAGGATTAAAATATTATATTTTTACACCATTAACAACAAACTCAAAGTAGCTCCACTTCACTGGTAGAATTGTTTAAAAAAAAAAACAAGGATGGAAATAAGCAATAAACACATCTTAAGATATTTAATGCCTTTCAGACTGTTTCATTCTTTCATCATAATACTTTATATTAATTTAAATATGTATTATTCACTGTTCATACACAGCTCTGGAAAAAAAAAATATTTCACTTAAAAATGATGATTTTCTTTGATTTGACCAAATTAAAAACCTCTGGAATATAATCAAGAGGAAGATGGATGATCACAAACCATCAAACCACCAAACTGAACTGCTTGAATTTTTACACCAGGAGTAAAGCAGCATAAAGTTATCCAAAAGCAGTGTGTAAGACTGGTGGAGGAGAACATGATGCCAAGATGCATGAAAAAAAACTGTGATTAAAAACCAACCAGGTTTCTGAACTCTTAAAACTTTATGAATATGAACTTGTTTTCTTTGCATTATTTGAGGTCTGAAAGCTCTGCATCTTTTTTGTTATTTCAGTCATTTCTCATTTTCTGTAAATAAATGCTCTAAATGAGAATATTTTTATTTGTAACTTGGGAGAAATGTTGTCTGTAGTTTATAGAATAAAACATCAATGTCCTAAAAGTAGATAAAGAGAACCCAGTTAAACAAATGAGACACAAATATTACACTTCTTCATTTATTTATTGAGAAAAATGATCCAATATTACATATATGTGAGTGATAAAAGTTTGTAAAGCTTTGGTTTCAGTATCTGGTGTAGTAATAACTTAATAATAACTGCAGTAACTAAAAGTTTCCAGTAACTGTTGATCGGTTCTTCACTCCGACTTGGATGAATTTTAGCCCATTCCTCCATACAGAACAGCTTAACTCTGGGATGTTGGTGGTTAATATGGTTTTCTCACATTAACTGATCACTTCAGCTCCGCCCACATCATTAACTTTATTCTTCTTGAAACATTCTTTGGTAGAACGACTTGCATGATGGCGGGTCATTGTCCTGCTGCGTGATCCACCTTCTCTTGAGATTCAGTTCATGGACAGACATCCTCACATTGTTCAGACTTGTGTGAATATTTGCTGATATTTGCTGAAAATCATATTTATGCAGAAATATATCACATTATTGTCTTTTATATCCAGTGCAAAACAGCTTTAAAGACCGTTCACATGAAATTCCAAGTTTCATAAACAAGAATGAGGAATACAGTGGGATTTATCGCTTGTTATCAGCAGCTTAAACAGAGAAATCCATGTTTAAAATGTTCATACAGTCTGTGTTTAGTAATAAACTGCTCTCTGTATTTAAAAGAAGATGAATAAATAAGATAAATAATGTATTAACGTCCATTAGGTGTTGAAACACTGTCAGTAGTTTTCCTCTTGTCTTGGAGTAGAGAAATATAAAAAATATAAAGTTCATATCAAGAACACGTTCAGTCCAGTGCTGCTGAGCATCAGTTTATAATAAAAAATCATCAGAGAGACTCTGGAGTGGATATTTATCAGATCTATCAGCAGGTCCGCCTCGCTGTGCTCTGAGTGCTGGTAGGTGATGATCTGGAAGCTCTAGATGATCTCATCAGTTTGAGATAATTATGGAGGAAATCAGTGAGATCAGGAAGAGAAGGATCGAGAGCCGGATGTCTGAAGCTCCTCCACAGTCTTTGGCGTTTTCCTGAAATCAGAAAGAACAGGTGATTATAGAGATCACATAACTAAAGAAAGATTTAATCAATATTAAAGGAGAACTCTGGTGTAAAATGGACGTTTGTTGTAGTAAAACATGATTAAAAGAGAGCTATCCAGAAATTTTAACAGTTTTTCCAACAAACACCCTTCAGACTGGGTGATACGGGGCATAATTTACCCTGATAAATCACTTTTTACACCGTTATCCAGCTCAAAGTAGCTCCACACCTCCTTACTAGAATCCGGAGAGTCCTGAAATTTAAAACGAGGCATACTACGCTATGTGGAGTCTATGTATATATATGTCTAAGTCATTATCAGTACAGTGATGGCGGCACTCGGAGCTGAAGCTAGTAGTGTTATAGGATGTAAACAGTGGTTTTTATTAAGCTTCTTTTTGTGCACTTTTTAAGTTATTAATGCCTCGTTTTAAATGTCAGGGCTCTCCGGATTCTAGTAAGGAGGTGTGGAGCTACTTTGAGCTGGATAACGGTGTAAAAAGTGATTTATCAGGGTAAATTATGCCCCGTATCTCCCAGTCTGAAGGGTGTTTGTTGGATAAACTGATAAAATAGGTGCTATTCATCAAAGATAAGAACTTTTTATCATGTTTTACTACAACAGAGTTCTCCTTTAATAACCACACTGTGGACCAGGACTGTGCAATTTTTTCAATTTCTTAATTTGATTCAATTTAATAAATTAATTTGTATTTTAATTGAATCCACCATACATAATTAATACATTTAATGAAATGCAATTCAGAGAAATGAATTCTTATCACATACCATCTTATCAGTGAGAATTTGAAATGTAATATACATTTGTTCTTCTAAATAGAAGTAGAATAGAAGTCATTTCCAAATAATCAAATGAAACTATGTTTTGGTAAATGAAATTATAATTTATCAAGATCAACAATTCCTTAAATGGTATAATGTTTGGGCAAGCATTTTGAAGACTTAGATAAAGCAAGGTATTCTGGGAAATTAAGTTCTGTCCTAAAATTAAGCAATAATACACTCAAGGTTTGTGCTTTAACTTGTAATATTGGCACTGCTGTGTTGCAGTCGTAGATCAGCAAAGCAGTGCCAATATTATATGTTTTTGCAAGAACCTCTAGTGTATTATTGTGATTTTACCACAGTTCCATTATCATTATCTCTGTTTATTGAAAGATTTCAAAGAGTTAAAGAGGAGGAGAAAATATTTGGTTATAAAAACTCCACCAGTTAAAATAGTTCAATTACTGCTCTGTTTGTAGCTGCGCTGTTTGGTTTGTAAGCGCTGCCTTGTTGCTAGGTTACCTGTATGTGGCGGAGTAATACAGTAATACATGGAGAGCTTTGGTTACGGTGCATTACCAGCTGATAATGGCACTTATAGAACACCTCTCAGCCAATCACATTGCAGGGTCGGATCTAACTGTGGTATAATAAACATTGAGACATACAGTAATACCAAACCTGAACGCAGCATTGCAAACTTGCAAACTTGCAAAAGTATTCATACCCCTTTGACTTCACATTTCACATTTTCTCACCTTGAAACCACAAATTTAAATGTATTTTATTGAGATTTTAAGTGATAGACCAACGCGACATAGCTTATAGTTTGTGTAGTGAAATAAAAATAACACATGTTTTAATGCTAAATTGTGGTCCAAACAATAATAATATCGCCCAGCCCTAATGCTTACCTGAGGGTGGTATGCGTGACAGGATTCTGGTCGTCTTCGGATCTTCTGAGATTTCATCCGGTCACACTTCACCGAGGCGTTATGTGATGAGGGATTAAGGATTAAAACAGAACACACATCCGCCTGCCTCTCTAAATTATAAACTTATTATATTATATGAACTTATATCTTATATCATTACAGTAATTAGCTTAATTGCTTCTGCCTTGTACTTCCAGGCCACGTCCCCACTGCATATTCCTTTACACCCAGGAGTTACAGATAACAAAAGCCTGCTGTAATTATCTCTTACTGATAACTCACTGAAACAAGATGAGAAAAAATACATATTACTATATTACATATAGTGAAAGGTGCCTCATGAAGCTTATTACTATCTTACACCCCTCCAACATAACAGCAGCAGATCTTCTGAATATATCTACACTGATGGGCGTGGTGTTCTGGAAATGAGGTGTGTTCAGGTACATTTCTGGAGTTTTATCTTGTTTATCTTGGTAACAGAAAACACAGGAGCTCCACTGACTGAATACAACCTAGACAGACGCCAACAGTCAGACGTTCATCGCTATCTCGGTAACACAGGCGCCGTGCCGAGCCGAGCGTACACCCCCACTTATTACACACACATGAACACACAGCAGCACAAACCCAACTTTTACATCAACAATAAACAGAATAGTAAATAAAATAACATTGCTGTTCCCGTAAATGAGCTGCTGGAGCTCCTTCACAGCGTCAACCAGCAGCTCAGTTTCCTCTGCTGAGAAGAGTTTGTTGAACACGTCCAGGTAGCTGCACCGTTACAATAGCAATCCACCAAAGTCAGAGCTCACCTGATCTACTTTTAAAGAGAATGATGAACAAGAGACACTCTGATTGGTTTATTATTTCACGATACGCCCAAAATAAACCACACAAATAATAATAAAATAATAATCTTTCACCTCGATCAAAGTGTGTACTCGTATATGATAAGGATATATTTAACCTCTCTGGGCTCCATAGTGATTGGGGAGTACTGCCGAGAACAGTCACAGTCCGCCTGGACCACCATCATCAACAGATTACTATCAGGAATCTGCTGAATCACGAAAACCCTGCAAAAAATAAAGGAGGACAAAAATAAATAAGATATCTCTTAAAAATGATGAGTTTCTTTGATTTTACCAAATTAAAAACCTCTGGAATAAAATCAAGAGGAAGACTGGTGGAGGAGAACAAAAACTGTGATTAAAAAACAACCAGGGTTATTCCACCAAATATTGATTATTTCTGAACTCTTAAAACTTTATGAATATGAACTTTTTGTTTTCTTTGCATTATTTGAGGTCTGAAAGTTCTGCATCTTTTTTGTTATTTCAGCCATTTCTCATTTTCTGTAAATAAATGCTCTAAATGAGAATATTTTTATTTGTAATTTGGGAGAAATGTTGTCTGTAGTTTATAGAATAAAACAACAATGTTCATTTTACTCAAACATAAACCTATAAATAGCACAATCAGAGAAACTGATTCAGAAACTGAATTTTTCCCCAGAGCTGTGAATTTTAATATAATTGAATTTATTTGAGATAATATCTTCTGACATCAGCTTTTCTCTTGACTGCATATTTAAATATGAACCAGAGTAGCACATTATTTTAGGGCAGCTCTGGTTAGGTGAGCTAATGGAGCATGAAAATGAACTGATGTCCAAATAGCATAAAGATAATGATGAAACCATCTTTTCAGCATGTAAAGCAGGATTCTGATATTATATATATATATATATATATATATATATATATATATATATTATAACACACTTTACTATCAGACAAAAGCAGTTTTTAAATGATAATTTCATTTATTAAGGAAAAAACAGCAATTTCCCCCATGAATTAACTGTGATTAACTACATTTTCTGGAAAACTAAGTTTCACTACTCGCCATAAATATAATTCAATATATATATATATATTTTTAAATGTACATATCCACAATTAAACACATTAAAGTCTTATGAAGACACAGATTTATTACAGAATGTTGTTTCGATTTATCCATCAATTGACCACTTTTTTTATCCACTTTTTATCCAATCAGAACAGTGGGGTAGGACTGCAACTAATGTTTAATAACTCTTTCGATTAAACACTTATTAATCAGATAGAAAAATATATTATAAGCTAAATTATAAGCTAAATTAGATTTACAGAATTCTTTTTATAATAAAACAACCAGGTCTGATTATTTCCAGATCGGTACAATTAAAAAAAAAAACACTTAAATAAAACCTGTCTGACAACAAAAAGCACAATAAAGATCTGAAGAAATCTAAGATAAGTTAAGAATTAAAACAAATCTGTCAGTCTGGAAAATGTATAAAATCATGTCTAAAGCTTTGGGACTCCAGAAAACCACAGTGATTCACTATTATTTACTAATGGAGAATAATGAGTGATCAGCCTACAGAAATTACTCCAAAAGGGCATGGACAACTCATCCAGGAGGTCAGAAAAGAACCCAGAACAACTCGCCTCAGTTAGGGTCAGTGTTAATGATTCAATAATAAGAAAAAGACTGGGAGAAAATTATATCTATTGGAATTTTTTTATATGAAATCTGACCAAAAACAACACAAAGACTTGTCTTACATTTAACAGCAAATATATTAATGATCTCCAGGAGGGACTTTGGGAAAATATTATGTTGACTATTTTGATTATTTAAAAATGGGTAGCACTTTAATTTAAGGAACACAAATAAGGAGCTTATTAATGTCTTATTATTTGCTTAATAAAGCCTTAATTAGACATTTGTTAATGGTTTATTCACTACTTATAAGGCTTTATTCTGTGTTATACGTGTTATTGGTGTTTAATTAGGAGTGTATTATGTGGGAATGATTAATAATGGCTGTATTAGTTTTTATAGTGCTTATAGTGCACATAAACAGTTATGTTAGCACCCTGTTAAGCGGAATATTAAGCATTATTAACTATTAGCTAATTCTACGTGTTATTAGTGTTTTTATAATTGGCAGCAGTTTGAGTTTATCTATTTGAGTTTGGTAAGGTTATGGCTGTGCTGGAGTTTATTAAGAGTTAATAAGGGGTTAATAAGGGGTTAATAAGGGGTTAATAAGTCACTAATAGACCAAGATGTGCACCATATTCTAAAGTGAGCTTCTGTTCATCACTAATTACACACACAGAGCCCTAATTAAGCAATTAAGCTCCAATAACACTTAATAACACAGAATAAAGCCTAATAATAAGTAGTGAATAAATGTACATTTACAAATGTCTAATTAAGGCTTTATTAAGCAAATGATAAGACATTAATAAGCGCCTAATTTGTGTTCCTTAAAATAAAGCATGGTGCATATTTTTATGTAATAGGTATTAATTTATAGCTCTGTTTTAGATCTATTTTGACATTAAAGAGTTTCTGTTTATTCCTGTATATTAAAAATGTAAATTATATGTTTTATGGAAATTTTACTGTATATTCTACAGTATGCCACAGTACAGTACGTTCCACTAGGGGGCGTAAGAACACTGCAGTGATGAAGATTTTAAGGCAGACCAGCTTTAAGTGTCAGTCAGCTGTGAACTTCTGGCTAGAAATAGGCTGGATAGTGTTTACAGCGTTCCTGGAAAATGTCCTAATTTTAGAAGCTCTAAGAAGAAACCTGGCTGATCCTCTCTGAGTGTAAAAATGTACCTAAAGTTCAACACTGTAAAACCTGACGAGCTGAGAAAACAGAAAACAGATTGCATTAAACCGTTTAAGTTTAATAACTCAAACAACTTGAGCACAAATTATTTTATAAAATAAGTGTGTGAATATAATATAACATAACCATGTTCACAGTCTAATTGTAGTTTATTTAAGTATTTTGGACTCATGTGCACTAATGTGTAAACTCTAACAAATTAATCTACTCAGATAATTTTAGGTAATTTGTCGACTAAAACTCACTTCTTTTTAGTTAATTTTAATACTATGTGTATGTGAACAAACATTAATTCTCAAAATTATTCGTTCACATAAATAAGCTATAATAGAGTAAACAGTATTGAGAGCACAGCCAATAGAGAGAGAGAGTTACTGAAGCAGCTCAGAAAAATGATGCAGCTTGTTCTTATAGCCTACAACAGGGAGGACACACCCAGTATTCAAATAGTGTCATTGTGCCAGAAGCCAATGAAAAAAAAGAAGCTGTTAATGGCAACAGACTAAACTCAATAAGCATAAGTTGGTTTAACTCAAATATCTCAGTTTAAATATACAGTATATAATAAGTTTTAACTTAATACTTAAAATTTAAATTCACAGTTTTTACACAAAACTCCAGCAAATCAAGTTAAGCTAACTCATTTACAACTATTAAAGTACAATAAATAGGTTGTAGTAATAAAAACTTCCTATCAAACAACTTATCAAATTAACTTATTTCATTTGAGAAAACCGATTGCCCTAAATTATTATTAAATTGCCTTAAAACAAACTTTTTTTTAAGAGCAGCTATAAATGCAAGAAGGAAACACATCATTTTTGAGTTGGTTTGACTTTATCAGAATAAGTAATGCTGTAAAGTTTCTGTAATATTTAAGTTAAGTTAAATTATTAAGAAATGCAGTTAGGTTTTACACTATATAAAAAAAATATGCATAAAATGTACTTAAAAAAGTTTTGAAATTTTCTGCATTTGCTTTTTTTAAGTAAATATAATTTCAGATAAATTTAAGTAACTTCAACTTAAATGTTACACAGAGTAAATAAGAGAACTGAACTTCAGTCAATCCTTTCTTTTAGTAAACTTTACTTCATTTATTTTACTGAATCAATCCTTTCTTTTAGTAAACTTTACTTCATTTATTTTTACTGAATCAATCCTTTCTTTTAGTAAACTTTACTTCATTTGTTTTTACTGAATCAATCCTTTCTTTTATTAAACTTTACTTCATTTATTTTTACTGAATCAATCCTTTCTTTTATTAAACTTTACTTCATTTATTTTTACTGAATCAATCCTTTCTTTTAGTAAACTTTACTTCATTTATTTTTACTGAATCAATCCTTTCTTTTAGTAAACTTTACTTCATTTATTTTTACTGAATCAATCCTTTCTTTTAGTAAACTTTACTAAATTTATTTTACTGAATCAATCCTTTCTTTTAGTAAACTTTACTTCATTTATTTTTACTGAATCAATCCTTTCTTTTAGTAAACTTTACTTCATTTATTTTTACTGAATCAACCCTTTCTTTTAGTAAACTTTACTTCATTTATTTTACTGAATCAATCCTTTCTTTTAGTAAACTTTACTTCATTTATTTTACTGAATCAATCCTTTCTTTTAGTACACTTTACTGATTGATTCAGTAAAAATAAATGAAGTAAAGTGTACTAAAAGGAGTTAAAGTTACTTAAATTTCTCTGAAATTAAATGTACTTAAAAAAAAGTAAATACAGAAAGTTGCAAACGTTTTTTTTAAGTAAATTTTACCCATATTTTTTTTTCAGTGCCTATACACAAACACACAATATTAATACAGTAAAGTAAATGTGTTTTAGCTTGTGTTTAAAAGTGTTCTTACTTTTGACATCTTCCACACTTGATGACGCTGTTGGTCTCCTTGATGGACGGTTCGTAGACGAAGCTGGGGTATTCAGTATCACAGGGCTGCAGGATATCCCCCTTTGACTTCTTACTGGCTGCAATTCAACATCCATAAACATGAGGATACGTTAAAGTCGGACATGCACAAGCAATGTTTTTATCAGCTCCTCTTTCAGGTGTTATAACACAGTAATTATATCAGACAGACACATGCCCTGATCTCTTTTACTCCAGAAGACATACGGCTGCTCAAAAATATCATCATTTAAAATCACGTAAAAGGAAGCAGAATTGTTCTATTTTCCTGGAACTGATCATGTTTTGATCAAAATTTTACCAAGAGCCTGTTTTTTTGTTTTGTTTTTTGTTTTTACTTATTTTTGAATGTATAGACTTCAAATATATTCACTTCTAAGATATCTTTTCAAAAATGACTATTAGACTAGAGTGTATATGAGTTGAAAGCATAAGAATATTGATGATTTGAGTTCATTACATGGCTTATTAATTATTACTTTGATAAAATACATGGAGAAACAGCATCAGGCGGATTTATTTATTTTTTCTTGATAATCAATAATCACACCTCTAGGATACATGTAGATACTAAAAACCTGATATTTATTCATTTATATTTTCAGCTGCTTATAATAACAATAAATATTATAATAAAGAGTTATTCCACAAAATAATAAGAAAAACCTAATAAAAACATTTATTTAGGACACACAAAATGAATATAGATATTGATAACATGGATTTTGTCATATTTATCATTATTGTGACAAATTACATCACAATGGTTATTTATGAGTATATATTATCAATATTGCAGTTACTCAAACACAAATGCAGTACGGTTTTTATTACAAAAATGCATTATTAATTCTGCTTTGGCTCTGATGTATTGGTTTACTGTTTCTCTGGTTCTGACCCTCGCCTGTTTTATTTAGTTAAAACACACATTCAAATATTTACATGATCTCAAAGATTTATTTTGTAAACAGACCAAGTCTCACTGTTTAACACATCGACGGCATGTAATACATTCTTTTTACGATACTATAATACTTTAATATATTAAAAATAATGTATTATATGCCATCCATGTGTTGAGACAGTGTAATATGTGAGTTTTAACTAAGAATATTTAAATTTCAGGAATTATAATATATTATGTATCATAAATTATTTGAGTAATATTGTATAAATTAAGTAATAGTAATTAGGTAATATTGTATGCAAATATGAAGTAAAGTTTACTAAAAGAAAGGATTGATTCAGTAAAAATAAATGAAGTAAAGTTTACTAAAAGAAAGGATTGATTCAGTAAAAATAAATGAAGTAAAGTTTACTAAAAGAAAGGATTGATTCAGTAAAAATAAATGAAGTAAAGTTTACTAAAAGAAAGGATTGATTCAGTAAAAATAAATGAAGTAAAGTTTACTAAAAGAAAGGATTGATTCAGTAAAAATAAATGAAGTAAAGTTTACTAAAAGAAAGGATTGATTCAGTAAAAATAAATGAAGTAAAGTTTACTAAAAGAAAGGATTGATTCAGTAAAATAAATGAAGTAAAGTTTACTAAAAGAAAGGATTGATTCAGTAAAAATAAATGAAGTAAAGTTTACTAAAAGAAAGGATTGATTCAGTAAAAATAAATGAAGTAAAGTTACTAAAAGAAAGGATTGACTCAGTAAAAATAAATGAAGTAAAGTTTACTAAAAGAAAGGATTGATTCAGTAAAAATAAATGAAGTAAAGTTTACTAAAAGAAAGGATTGATTCAGTAAAAATAAATGAAGTAAAGTTTACTAAAAGAAAGGATTGATTCAGTAAAAATAAATGAAGTAAAGTTTACTAAAAGAAAGGATTGATTCAGTAAAAATAAATGAAGTAAAGTTTACTAAAAGAAAGGATTGATTCAGTAAAAATAAATGAAGTAAAGTTTACTAAAAGAAAGGATTGATTCAGTAAAAATAAATGAAGTAAAGTTTACTAAAAGAAAGGATTGACTGAAGTTCAGTTCTCTTATTTACTCTGTGTAACATTTAAGTCTTTAAATCGAGTTGAAGTTACTTAAATTTATCTCAAATTAAATTTACTTAAAAAGCAAAAGCAGAAAGTTGCGAAACTTTTTAAAAGTAAATTTTACTCATTTTTTACAGTGTGTAGCGTTACACAAATATTTAATCGAACATAGTTTTAATAGTGTTTTTAAAAGCAGTTTTGTTTTCATTCATTTCGCCCACCAGTACTGTACACTGTACTCCTACACTGTGATCCTCAGTGAGCTCTAAATCAATAATTCAGATTAAAAAACACCTGATCAGTTTGATCTCTGCCACTCGTGATCTCTTTGCCCCTTATCTGGCACACTAACACACCCCCTCCACACACACAGACACACACACACCCTACACACACACTCGCGGTATGCGCTTAGTAATGAAGTGTTAGGAATATCACTTACACGCATGAAAGGAGGCTTTAGCTGAGAGTAGGAGCGAGTGATGAGTTTATAAATGTGGACGATGGAGGACGACAACAGTGTACATGATGACCACAGTGATGGTGATGATGAAGAAGATGATGATGAAGATGATGAAGATGATGAAGATGATGATGGACAACAAACAGACACAAATAAGGAGAAATGCTATATGAAAAAATGCTGCTTAAGTCCAAACAAAACCTCAATAACTTCAACTCAACTTCCTGAATAAAGAAAAACATCTGAATAAATCCAGGCTGTTTTATAACTAGGTCTGAGTGTAAAAAATCTATACGCTTATATTTATCCTTCCCAACAGCTTTTGTTCCAGTTACACAAGGTTTTCTGTGGACAGTGACAGCAGCGTAAAAAATATATTTCTTTAACCCTTGTGTGGTGTTCGGGTCTGTATCAAATGATACTAAAAAAATATTTTTCTAACTCAAACTCATTGGCATTGGCTCATTTTTTGTGAAAAACATATATCAAAACACATTTTCAATAAACACATACATACCCCCCCCACCCCACCCCCCCCACACACACATTTATATTACATACAGTATGTTTGGCCAAGAGCTAATAAACATTGCTTCATTTGTAAATTTTAAACTAAACACATTTTCTACTCATATCTTGAGTTTAATTCATTTTCTTTTACATTTTATTTAAAAACTAATAAAAAAAGAGTAGCACTTTTTAAAAGAAAAGTAACATAAGAAAGGTAAAGGGCAAATATTAACCATGTAAGCTGTTTATATTGCTTGCAATTTAGGTGAAGCGAGCATGTGTAAAGCATTTTAATGTAGAATTGTATTATTTTTGCTGAATTAAATACAAGTAACAAAGTAAACGAGTAACAAAAATATAAACACCACACAAGGGTTAATATCAACCATTCATATTTCAGCTTTTCAGCATTTCAGCTTTGACCTTTTTTTGACCCTGTACTCACCATCAACGAAATGATCCGAATGCCACAATCCGTACAGATTAAAGTCCAGTAGAAACCTGACCGAGAATTAAACAAAAGAACAAGTAGTTTCCAATCATGAGTTTATTACCATTTATCTTTATTATATTTATTATTACAGTGGAAGTTTCTTTAACTTACAATATGACGTTGGACATGAACCATTTCAGAGCTGCCATCATGTTGTAAAAGGGCTGAGAGATAAAAAAGAGGAAAAGGGATCAAAAAGAGATGTAAAAATGGGAATAAGACGGAAAAACACTTTTTGGTTCAGTTAAAATGGTTAAAATGGAGTCTGGTTGATTTGTACTCTTTGTGGTGAGCACAAGATCCAGTCTCAAAAATGGCTGTTCAGGTGCAGTTTAACCTGATGCTGTTTGTTTGACCAGATAATTACTTTCTGCTGCTGCTCCATGCTGGACAGTGTTTACACACTAAAAGCCGAATGTGCAGCCTTCACTGCTTCAAGCTGTGCAACACTGTGCTGCATGCCCTGTTAAAAATAATGCGTTTTAAAGGGCAGCAGATACAGGTTTATAGGTTTATGTTTGAGTAAAATGAACATTGTTGTTTTATTTTAAAAACTACAGACAACATTTCTCCCAAATTACAAATAAAAATATTCTTATTTAAAGTATTTATTTGAGGAAAATGATGAGAAATGAATGAAATAACAAAATAAAAAAAGACGCAGAACTTTCAGACCTCAAATAATACAAAGAAAACAAACAAGTTCATATTCATAAAGTTTTAAGAGATCAGAAATAATCAATATTTGGTGGAATAACCCTGGTTGTTTTTTAATCACTGTTTTTTTTTCATGCATCTTGGCATCATGTTCTCCTCCACCAGTCTTACACACTGCTTTTGGATAACTTTATGCTGCTTTACTCCTGGTGTAAAAATTCAAGCAGTTCAGTTTGGTGGTTTGATGGTTTGTGATCATTCATCTTCCTCTTGATTTTATATATAAGTGAAATCTTATTTTTACAGTTCACTGAAAGTGTGAGACGTGATTGGATACATACACTGAGAAGTGGGCGGGCACTGCTGGAAGAATGTGGATTCACTTTACACATGGCCTGGTAGTCATATAGGGAAATCCTGCAGAAACACACACACACACACACACACACACACAAACACACACACACACACAAACACAAGCGTACACAAGTCGTTCACAAGTTCACCAGAAGGCCTGTAGGAGGATACATGCCACTTTCATTGTGCTTTCTCTCTGTGGATAATTTATGAGCACCTGCATTAGGTTGAGTACAGGTGTACAATTAAGGAAGTACCTTAATCACCTCATTCTGTTGTAAGACACAATCTTACACAACATTGTCTTGTTGATCTTCTAAACTCAATTAAAATACATCTTCTAACACAAAATTACTGTTTATTTGCTTAACCTGAATTAACTTCAATTCTAGGGTTATTGGAAGAATATTTTGTGGACGGATGAGACCAAAAAAAGCTAATTTTGATGGAAATGAAAAGTGTTATGTTTGGAAAAAGAAAACAAAATACTGCATTCCAGCATAGAAACCGTATTACATCTGTGAAACATGGTGGTGGGAGCATCAAGGTTTTTGGTCCTGTTTTATGGAAATAAATATTTTTAAACTATATCAGAGAATTCTAAAAAAAATATATATGTTCAGTTCAGAACATCTGTTCATGAACTGAAGCTCGAGAGAAGGTGGGTCATGCAACAGGACAATGACCCCTTAGCACACAATTCTTTTTAACAAAGAATAGTTCAAGAAGAATAAAACTAATGTTTTCGAATGGGGCTAAAATCAATGTCAAAGTCCTGATCTTAAACCTTAATGGAAATGTTGTGGGCGGATAGTGAGCAGATAATGTGAGGAAACCATATTAACCACCAACATCTCAGATTTAAGCTGTAAATAACATTTAATTATTGCAGTTTTTGCTGGAAAAGGGGGGAAATCACACCAAATAATCAAAAACAAAGGTTCATATACTTTTTTTTACTCACAAATGTGTAATATTGGATCATTTTCCTCAATAAATAAATGAGCAACTAATATATTTTTGTCTTATTTGTTTAACTAAGTTCTCTTTATCTATTTTTAAGACTTTTAGACCAATGTTTTAGGACATATTTATGCAGAATAATATAATATAGTAAATTCTATAGGGTTAAATCATTTTTAAGCACCGCTGTACCTGTGTACACTACCGCAGTGCACCCTCAAGACCTGACATGGTGTTTCCAATAAAGTGGCCAGACATACAAGGTAATAATCTGAGATACAGGGTTGGTGTTTTCAATAAAATGGGATGGTACAATGCCACACCTTTTGAACATGCCCATCCGCAGTAACTGAGACATCACTGAGCCATCAACCTGCCCAAAGAATTTGCCAACCTGTGAAAAAAACAGACGCATTTAAATACAGTTAAAGACTTTCAATGTGAGCAGGCCCGTTTCAACAGGGCAAGCTAAAACCAATATATTACCAACGACTGGTTATGAATCAAATTCGAGACAAACTGTGTGAGCGACCCTTTAAATTCTGTGACGGCCCATGCCAAAAAAGTAGAACAACACTGTTATCAGAATATTTGATTTATAAAAAGGTCTAAAAATGAGTTTTTGTTCATAATGCCTCCAAACACATTAAGAAATGTCCTGGGTTCAAGTCCCTATCTGGGTGGAGTTCCTTTGTTCTCCTTGTGTCTGTATGGGTTTCCTCCCACAGTCCAAAAACATGGAAATCAGGTTTATTGGATATTCTAAATGGCCCTGAACAACTGATGTATGTATGTGGGTGTAAGTGTGTATAGGTGTAAGACTGTATGCCCAGATATGAATTGGCACTCTCTGTTGGGTCAACTGATCAGTAGCAACTGATTACACCTGTGCACCACTCTATATAAACCCCAGTCAAACCCACACCTCTCTGTCGCACCTTTGTAGAGGGGTGCCTGGTAACAGAGGGTATAAGAAAAGGAAAAAAAATGAAAAAATAGAAAAATAAATACAACAAAAAAGAAAGTCATAAAAGAAACCCATGACAAGGATAAAGCTAAAAAAGAAGAGTTTATAATGTGATATAAATCTAATATATATAAAAAAGTTAAAACATGAGCTGTTCTCAGCCGGGTTTGAGTGGTGTTGTGTTTAAATGAGTTTTTTTT
>NC_064409.1:1222500-1257500 GCF_023375975.1 Astyanax mexicanus
ATCCAATCAACCATCCATTCAACCATCCCTCAATCCAATCAACCATCCAACTAACTCTCAATGCAACCATCTATCCAGCCATCCAACCAACCATCCAATTATCCAACCATCCATGCATCCATCCACTTATCCAACCATCCATCCATCCAGCCAACCAACCAACCAACCAACCAACCAACCAACCAACCAACCAACCAACCAACCAACCAACCAACCAATCATCCAACCAACCATGCATTCAACCAACCATCCATCCTTCTATCCAACCATCTAACCAACCAACCATTTAACCAACCAACCATTCATCCATCCATCCATCCATCTATCCATCCAACCAGACACTGTGTTCTCTGAAAGCTTTTCAAAGTATGAGGTCGAAATGCTGCTTCTACAGCTGGATTAAATATTTACTAGACATTGTGATGCAGCTAAGCTAATTATTTCCCCAACCAACCAACCAACCAACCAACCAACCAACCAACCAACCAACCAACCAACCAACCAACCAACCAACCAACCAACCAAACATCCAAACAACTAACCACTCATCCAACCAACCAACCATCCACTCAACCATCTATCCAACCAACCATCCAACCAACCAACCACTCATCCAACCAACCTACCAACCAACCTACCAACCAACCAATCATCCAACCAACCCACAAACCAACCACAATCATTACTTTTTGCATTTTCAGTCAAAACAGCCAATAAGTAGCCAACAAGTTACACATCAATGTTTCAGGAGATGTATAGTGTAATAGAAGTCAATAAAAACAGAGTTTATTTCAGATAATTTTAAAGTATTTCTATTGGTCTAGCCATCAGGAAATTTTGGCACAGTGTATAGGAAAGTTTGTGTTCAAATTATGTGGTAAAGTAAGAATCGACTAAAATGGAGATACTTGTGTTTTATTGGAAGCAACGATATATACGGAGAGACAGGTGGGAACAATCAGAAGCTTGGAGAGTGGGATCACAATAGTGGAGTCTGTTTTTTTGCTCAGCAAGTTTAGAGTCGAGAGCAGATATACTGACAGTGTCAGGACTGACAAATACACAGCTGTTTTAATTACAGAATAAAAGTCCGTAATCCTCCCATCCATACTGAAGTTGTGTATTGAAAACACACACACACACACACACATTTCTGAGAAAGTGCAAGGCCACACACCTCTTTCTTTTCTTTGGAGATGAGGATTAATCCGTTGCTGTCAATGATGTAACAGTTCACTTCCTGATAAGATGAAAGAGAGAAAGAGAGAGAGAGAGAGAGAAAGAGAGAGAGAAAGAGAGACAGAGAGAGAGAGAGAGAGAGAGAGAAAGCATTCATCTCATGATTATAATCATTTCACAATTAGTTTTATAATTGCTACTTGGTAATCAGACACAATATACTACATAATGCTAATTATATGAAACTGCCCATATCCAGCTCTGGAAAAAATGAAGAAATCACTTCAGTTTCTGAATCAGTTTCTCTGATTTTGATATTTATAGGTTTATGTTTGAGTAAAATGAACATTGTTGTTTTATTCTATAAACTACAGACAACATTTCTCCCAAATTCCAAATAAAAATATTCTCATTTAGAGCATTTATTTACAGAAAATGAGAAATGACTGAAATAACAAAAAAAGATGCAGAGCTTTCAGACCTCAAATAATGCAAAGAAAACAAGTTCATATTCATAAAGTTTTAAGAGTAAAATTATTTAAGAGAATAATCAATATTTGGTGGAATAATACTGGTTTTTAATCACAGTTTTGGCATCATGTTCTCCTCCACCAGTCTTACACACTGCTTTTGGATAACTTTATGCTGCTTTATTCCTGGTGCAAAAATTCAAGCAGTTCAGTTTGGTGGTTTGATGGTTTGTGATCATCCATCTTCCTCTTGATTATATTCCAGAGGTTTTTAATTTAGTAAAATTAAAGAAACTCATCATTTTTGGACATCTGTCACTGTACCTAAGAGTATACAACAAAACATTATAATATAATCGCATATATAATCACATATAATCAAATGCATTGAATAAATGCATGTTTATAGAGTCTATTAGACAGAATGAATGGCATTGATAGAAAATGTTTCCCAAAATATAAATGTGTTCCAGAGGTCGAAGAAGAACCAATAAAACAGTACTCACTGTATTGCTGCAGCTCATTGGACACAGCCCCTCCACTCCGGCACACTGAGCACAGACACAGAGAACCACAGACACAGGCTTTAAATAGACTGCTGGCGGGGTGTAAGATAGCAATGAGCATCGTGGCATGCCTTTTTAAGTGACATCAGTGAGCTGAGTTTTAGAGTTTTAGAGTTTCCTGTAGTGAACTGCAGTGTTTTTCACAATTCTGGTGTAAACACAGAATGTTTTGGTTGTTATTTTCTCCTTTTCTTACCTAATTATCGTCTCCCTTTTTTGAGTTATTCATTGTTATGATTTGTTAAATAAATCAAACTTTTTGGACAATTAGGCTGTATGTGTGGTTGGGGAATTGTCACACCTTAGCCTGTAGTCTGTCTTGTGATTTTCCCTCTTTTGGTTCCATGTGCTTCTGTCCTTTATTTTTCTGTCTTGTGTTCCCAGTCATGTGCTCTTTAAGCACTTGTCCTTGCTTTGTTTTTATCCTGTCTCCGACCTTGCCCTGCATGTCTTATTTGTAACCCCATCCCCTCATTACTTCCCCAGGTGTTTCTTGTCTGTGCCTGTGTATAAATACCCAATTTGTTCCTTTCTTCACTGTCGTGCTTTTTTGAGTTTGACCCTCTGTCTCCACGTTAGTCACCGACCAATCATCATCAGTGTCCTCGCATGAGTTCATAGGTCATGTAGCCATGACAATCATGGCTACAGAAGCCCTTTGCGTGATGGTGGCAAAGGGAAAAGCAACTGTGGGCTCCTGGGTTCCTGGATGACCCAATGGACATTAGATGCTTTGTGTACTCCAGAGAGAATTGAGGTATAGTAAAGATGTAGCTACTTAGGTTTTTAGTGCGTCTGAACAGAATAGCTCATGGATGAAGTAGATTATTAGACGATTATTAGATTATTAGATGATTATTAGATTATTCTTCTGTTTCTCTGGTCCAGAGAAATGCAGGAGCCCCGCCTCTGATGGCGTCGCTCACGTCATGAATAAACTCAAATTGCATTTGCATTCAGCCTTTTATAAAAATCCTACAGCTCTGTACTCTTCTCTACTCAATACTGTACACTGTGTGACAGCAGTGATGCTACACTGGCATAAACGTTATTGCATTTCTGTGGTAGGCCTGTCTAATCAGATAACCCATCTCTCTGATTCAATCCCAGCACACTTGTTGAACAGCTATGAGTCAGACCGGCCTGTGAGTCAACAAGCATCAATGAACATTATTGTGATGACATAATTTTCCAGATGGGAAATAATGGTGTTAACTTACATCTGTATCGTTGGGCTGCGTCCAATTCGGCAGGAAGAGAGGAGATAAAGAGAGAGGAGAGAGAGAAGGAGAGAGAGAAAGACAAATGGGTTAGAAAACAAATTCACTGGATATATGTGCTAATATACAATAGCTATCCCCAGCTCACAAACCCACCAAAACACCCGGCTCTGCAATTACGCTGCAGCAGTTGTCAGGCAGTGCGTGTGTGGTTATATGTGTGTGTTTGAATGTGTGTGTGTGTTAGAGTTTGGATAATGAGTGTGTGCTGGTGTGTTCATGATGAATTATGCTATTAATTCGGTTTCGGCGCTGTCCTGCCAACGCAGAGCCACTTATGCAGCCGCCTGTTCTACCTTGGCAGCCCAGAGGAATGCAGCAGCTTGTGTTATCGATTTCGATTTAGGGACCTATCTTACACCCTGCGCAAGGTGTGTCGTGATGTTTATTGCTATGTTACACCCTGTGAACCGTTTATTTTAATGCCTTTTGTCTGCCTGGTTTAAACAGCAGCAGATCTTCTGAATATATCTACACTGATGGGCGTGGTGTTCTGGAAATGAGGTGTGTTCAGGTACATTTCTGGAGTTTTATCTTGTTTATCTTGGTAACAGAAAACACAGGAGCTCCACTGACTGAATACAACCTAGACAGATGCCGACAGTCAGACGTTCATCACTATCTCGGTAACACAGGCGCTCAATCCATGTACAACCCAGCTTGTTACACACACTGTTGTAATGAAAGGGGGAAAACTACACCTTGCACTGTACTAATGTACTAATTCTCTTATTAATTAATCATGGGTGTGTTTAATTTTGGGTGTATCGTGTCTCTTTAAGAGCTCATCATTCTCTTTAAGAGTAGATCAGGTGAGCTCTGTCTTTGGTGGATTGCTATTGTAACGGTGCAGCTACCTGGACGTGTTCAACAAACTCTTCTCAGCAGAGGAAACTGAGCTGCTGGTTGACGCTGTGAAGGAGCTCCAGCAGCTCATTTACGGGAACAGCAATGTTATTTTATTTACTATTCTGTTTATTGTTGATGTAAAAGTTGGGTTTGTGCTGCTGTGTGTTCATGTGTGTGTAATAAGTGGGGGTGTACGCTCGGCTCGGCACGGCGCCTGTGTTACCGAGATAGCGATGAACGTCTGACTGTTGGCGTCTGTCTAGGTTGTATTCAGTCAGTGGAGCTCCTGTGTTTTCTGTTACCAAGATAAACAAGATAAAACTCCAGAAATGTACCTGAACACACCTCATTTCCAGAACACCACACCCATCAGTGTAGATATATTCAGAAGCTCTGTTGGGGAGTGTTAGGGAGGGTTTGGGAGTGTGAGGAGTGTTGGAGAGTGTATGTGCCGCTGCACTCCATTCTGACCAAGCCTGCCTTACATAAGCCACCCCGTCTCTGACAGCTGCCAGCTTTATTTAAACCTGCTTTAAACCCAGAGGCCCAAATTAACCACTTCTACCCTCTACACTCCCTCCCTCTCACACACACACACACACATTTATAGGTTTATATTTTAGTAAAATGAACATTGTTGTTTTATTCTATAAACTACAGACAACATTTCTCCCAAATTCCAAATAGAAATATTCTCATTTAGAGCATTTATTTACAGAAAATGAGAAATGACTGAAATAACAAAAAAAAAAAAAGATGCAGAGCTTTCAGACCTCAAATAATGCAAATAAAACAAGTTCATATTCATAAAGTTCATAAATCAATATTTAGTGGAATAACCCTGGTTGATTTTTAATCAAAGTTTTTTTTCATGCATCTTGTCATCATGTTCTCCTCCACCAGTCTTACACACTGCTTTTGGATAACTTTATGCTGCTTTACTCCTGGTGCAAAAATTCAAGCAGTTTAGTTTGGTTTGATGGCTTATGATTATCTTGTAATCATCTTCCTCTGGATTACATTCCAAGAAACTCATAATTTTTGATTGCTCTCTCACAGTACCTCTTCACTACTTTACTTTAACTGATGCTCTCAAACACTTTATTAAGAGACAAGAAATTTGTGTAATTTACTCTTGATGAGTTCAGCACAGCTGTTAACTGAAAGCCTGAATTCCAGGAGACACTACTCTACTCTACTTTAGTATTAATATACAATGCAGAACATTTTTAAATAATGGAAAAACACTGAATTTAAGGTTTGTCTACTCTTGTTGTTGATACTAGCAGTTTTAATTCACTAAACACAGTGTCATGTGAGCAGTGTTCGGTGTTCGGTTCACGAAACCTCCTCTGGACCACATGGTGACCCTGGCATCACTGACATCAGTGTATTGAGACTGATGACATATGCTGCCCGCCAGAGCCAGCCATCAGTCAGCATCAGAGTCAGAATTCAACAACACAAAAGCACAAAACATCACTACAACAACGGCCTGTTCACTCACTATCTGTTCACTTTAATACACTGTGGACGTGTTTAGTGAGTGATTAGTGTAGACGTGTCCAAAATGATAAATTACACTTAAATCACAGAGATTTTGTGTTCGTTAAACATTTGACACAATTTAGTGGATGATTATGCACCATCAATCCACTTTATAACTTTCATCCACCTTAAAAGATCCACCTTAAAGATACATCATTACTCAGCCCTGCTCCATCATTCATTTACACTCAGTTTCTGACCACAGGACAGGTGTCCTACATTAGCATGTCTCTGTCTTGTTTTTTAACATTTTTGGTCCTCTTTTGGTCCTTGCTCCTGTCCCCTGTTCAGTCTCTGTTCCTGTCCCATGTCCAGTCTGCGTCTCTGTCTACTATTCAACCTCATGTCCAGTCCCAGTCCCTGTCCCCTGTCCAGTCTTTTGTCCAGTCTGCATTTCCTTTCCGGTTCCTGTCCCCTGTCCAGTCTCTGTTCTCGCCCCCTGTCTATTCTGCATTACTGCCCTGTCCAGTCTTTTGTACAATCCCCTGTCCATTCTCCTGTTCAGTCATTTGTCCAGTCCCCTGTCCAGTCTCTGTTTTAGTCCCCTGTCCAGTCTACATTCCTGTCCAGTCTTTTGTCCAGTCCCCTGTCCAGTCTCTGTTTCCATCCCCTGTCCAGTCTCCTGTCCAGTCTCTGTTCTTATCTCCTGTCCAGTCAACATTCCTGTACACTCCCTGTTCTCATCCCCTGTCCAGTCTACATTCTTGTCCAGTCTACTGACCAGTCTCTGTTTCAGTCCTCTGTCCAGTCTACATTCCCTTCCAGTCTCTGTTTTTGTCTACATTGTCCAGTCTACATTTTTGTGCAGTCTCTGTTCTCATCCCCTGTCCAGTCTTCATTCCTCTCCGGTCTCTGTTCTTATCCCCTGTCCAGTCTACTGTCCAGCCTTTTGTCCAGTCCCCTCTCCAGTCTCTGTTTCAGTCCCCTGTCCAGTCTCTTTTCTCATCCTCTGTCCAGTCCACATTCCCTTCCAGTGTCTGTTTTTGTCCCCTATCCAGTTTGCATTCCTATTCACTCTCCTGTCCAGTCTCTTTTTTCATCCCCTGTCCAGTCTGCTTTCCTGTCCAGATGTCTCTCAGGTTAAACTGTGCTATAGGTGAGGATGATGTTTCCGTGTACTTTAGTACTCAGACACTTACAATATGCAAATCAGCTAATTATTAATCCCGCCTCCCCTGGTGACGTCCAACCATCTTCGTCTCTCTACTGCTATCAGAGACACACTGCTCAGCTCTACACTGCATTGCTCAGCTCAGCTCTCCCTCCTGCCACACCCCTAAACCCATACATCACCCAATGCCCCTCCCAATCTACACCTCACATTTTTTTTTTTTAGCATTTTTAAATTTGAACTGAGGTGTAGTCAGCTAAAACCAGGGGGTTTAGTTACATTTAATACTGATAGATATATGATATTTTAGTCCTGATGTGTAACATATAACAATAACCGTGGCTATAATAAGTTATACATTGTTCTAAATATATATAACCATGTTTATAATGTCTTATAAATGTATTATAAGGTGTTATGCGTTTGTTTATAGAGTCTAATAGACATGACATTCATATGAAGTGTTATCGACAATACTGTATATACAGTAATATAATAAGTTGTTTCCAGCTGCACATATCAAGGACAGCAGAAATGACAAGATCAGGGTTTCTGAAGTGTGACTCGTGAAAATTGAGCTTAAACCATTTAAAACAAGCTGCTGTTTTCAGAAATTAAAAAAGAACACGATGTATGCCTCAACACTGCTTTAATTGAATTTATCCACCCAAAATGCGGCTCTGTCTGTCCCAAAGGACATTTTAAGGGTGAAAACTCAATATTCTCTTGTAATGGCTCTAAATTGCAGCTTTAAATCTCTGTGTGTGCCAGCTAGCTACTGCACAACAGTACAAAACTAAATACACAGAATTCTACTGCAGTTACCTGAGTCGCAATGGACCACAACCTCTTCTCCAACATCTCCAGAGACATCTGCACTCCAACAGCTAGAGGGAAAGAAAAAACAATAGAAAGAGACAGAAGAAAAAGAAAGAAGAAGCAGCATGAATACAACAGAAGACATTTAGGCTCATGGTAACTGTCAAAAGTTCTTTTTCAGATTTTCTACATTGTAAATGTAATATTGAATATTGTATTAAAGCTATAAAGTAACACATGTGGAATTGTTTATTAATCAAATATTGATGAGATTGATGCCACCAGTCAATTGGGGATTGCGCAGCTTAATCATGGGTGTGTTTTGGGCTTAGTGTGCCAGTCGTCATTCTCTTTAAGAGTAGATCAGGTGAGCTCTGACTTTGGCAGATTGCTATTTTAATGGTGCAGCTACCTGGACGTGTCCAACAAACTCTTCTCAGCAGAGGAAACTGCAATGGGAACAGCAATGTTATTTTATCCTTTATTCTGTTTATTGCTGAGTTAAAAGCTGGATTTGCATTTTGCAGTGCATTTATTGAGAATGTTGTCAGGGTTTTAATCAGCCAGTGGTGCACCTGTGTTTTCTGTTTCCAAGATAAACAAGAAAAACCCCAGAAATGTACCTGAACACACCTCATTTTCAGAACACCACGCCCATCAGTATAGATATATTCCTAAACTCTAAGATAGACTGTTGACAGTATATAACATAGCAATGATCATTGGGTGTACGAAAGTGAATATGTAGAAATCAATAGAAACTCTTCAAAATTACCTGAAATAAAGTCTTTTTCCATTGACTTCTATTGAAAGTTTACAAGGTTTTTTCTCTCTCTTGTAAAGTTGCTGTTTTAGAGATAAGTGTTTTTCATTGGACAGCGACGATATGCACTATGGTCTGAATAGTTTGGACTTTCAGATGTAAATTAAACAAATTAATTATTTAATTAAAAAATGCTCTAAAGCACCCTTTAGAAAAACAAACTTCAGCAACTTCAGACTGCATTGGTTGATTGCCTGCGTCTGTTTTAGATGATAAATTACATTATTTTGATCTTTTGCAAAATATTTACTTTAAATTAGCTTTCAGATTATGAGAGAAAATTAGCCGATTCATCTCAGTCTCATGAGCTCCACTGACTTGATTAGGTTGCACTAATTAAATCTTTGTTCTGTGATTAACTCTTCATAAATCGGATTACTTTTTAAATACAGTCTGGAATATAAACTCCAATAGCAGTCACTTTATAATTAATGCATATATTCAACATGTCTTTTAGGGTAAAATCTCTAAATTTCTAAAGTCTAGCATAACAAACTCCTGCAGAATAATAAAATATTTAAAATAATAAAAGTATCCTTGTTCTTGTTCTTAGTGAATTGCAGTGGGTTTCTCTGAGTTGTTTATGATGCTGCACATGATGAAACTCATCCTCTTCCTCTTCCTCGTTGTCTGCAGCAGCTAGTAAAACCAAATATTTAGAAAAAAAACAAGTCGATCAGGAAAATCACCGTGTCTACATCAACCCGTAAATTAGTACTCATGGCCCCGCCCACCTCGGCTTGGGACCGCCCACAGGCAGAGCAGAGCTGAAGCCAGGCGGTAACACCGTCTCGTCAGCATGCAGTTCATTCCTGTGTTATTTGTGCGAATAACACATCAGTGTTTATATACTTTACCCAGTAATTCAGAGCTAAGAAACAAATGGTTAGAATTAATCTATGGAGGAAAAACAACACCAGCCAAGTACAATTGAGATAGATAGGTGTTTAAAAACAGTTTAGAACAGTTCTGTTTACACTAGTTAAAAGTAAAAAACAAAAATTCTTTCTGGACCTGGACTACCCACCTCTGTGTGTAACTATAGGTTTAAATAGGATCTCCGGTGGATTTGGTGTTTTACAGAGACTCGACTGGATCAGTGGCTGAACTGCACTTAGCAGGGCACTATTACACATGTTTTAAAGTAACGTATAACATTGCAAAGACTGTTATTAGTGTAAAAATGTCTTTATTTTAAAATGTCTCTAACTGTTGTCCGTCTGCCTGCCTCCTGATGTCGCAGTGCTGTAAGCCAATCAGAGGTGATATGTTATGTGCATGTATGAATATTTATAAGCAAGAGCTGAAATCCTATCATTTCTCCACAGCTCACTCCTCCACCGGACTAAAGCGGTGTTATACTGGATCACCAGAGCACTTTTTACAATTTTTCACAAAAACCAGCTCACATGTCATTCATTCATACTAAAGAAACAACTAGACATTTTATAATGAATAAAAATGTATGAGGCTTCTTTGCAGACAGCTGTCAGAAGGCAGATTAAATGAAAGACATGTTTATTGCATAAGAAGAGAGAAACATGGTTTAAAGCTGTACTTCCACAAGGACCAGAAGTCACATCCAATCAGCTTCATTCAGCCGCTCTCCCAGCATGCATCAGCGCTCGGAGATCCGCCCACTCCAAAGCAGGCTAAACATAGACCCAAACTCACTGTAGGAGTCCTGGAGTCACAGCTAGGCACGGCGAGGAAGGAAGGACTGTAGGAAAAGGCCATATCTGGCAACCAGTGAGCACTAGTGTGCTTTTAAATAAAAAGAACAGAGTGCTCAGATGTTAGAACAGGTACGTCTGGAGCTATTCATAGCCCTGATTTACAGGTGAAAGCGTTAGCACTGCTGCTACACTCTTAGCTTTCAGCCTTTTCAGCATCCAGGCCGAACATGCTATAAGTAACGTATGACTCAGCAAACGTCTACAAGGATAATTAGAATTAGAAACACGCTTTACAGCCGTTTTATAGCGGCACACCAGGCTTTTATCTTCACGTTTAGCCACGTTTAGCTTATCTTCAGCAGTGCACACTCACACATTAGTGATGAACTGGTAATGAAGTGGTGGCCAGCCTGCTAAAGAGCCCAGGGGAGCCGTTGGAGAAGCTCAAGGGTAACTCAGCTCTATAGGCGTTAAATTAAATCTGCACCAAACAGCTTGATTTAGGATTTAGGGCGTGTCAGTGTGTCTTTGCTATCGTAACGATGGGAAAAGTACACCTTGCACAGTGTAGTTTTCTTAGCTAAATATGGGTGTGTTTTGGACGCAACGTGCCATTCTCTTTAAGAGCCAGGTGAGCTCTGACTTTTGTTGAGCCCAATCCAAACCCGGGTTTGGGCAGAAAATCTAAGCCAATAAGACAATAAGATAACAAAAAACACTTTGTCCCTGCATACTTGGTTAATGGATTTTTAAAAAGTACATTTCCGTACATTTTGGGATTTAGGGGATTTAGCTCCCTCTCTGGTGAGAATGGGTAATTGCACTGAGCATGCGGAAGAAGAATCATTTTAAACTGGGTGGGTGAGATGCGGTCTCCTTTCAGAGCGGATAAATCCGAATCCAGGCTATGTTCAGTCAGAGAGAGCGTTTCTTTGGTTTTACTTTGAGTGAATGATTTACTGAGTTCTGAGTTTCCTCTTCTGAAGTCCCCGTTGCTCCATCAGCTGCTCACGTTCAGTAAAACTGAGCCGGATCCTCTTTTAGAGGCTGTACGTGTGACGTCAGTACGTAGAGATGCGTGATGTGGCTAGAAAACATGGCTCTTTTCCCACGAAAAGTTTACAGTTTAGAAACTATAAAACTAATAATATGGACTACTACTTTAATGATAGTGAAATCCTTCTACTTAAATAAGCATCCCCACAATGCAGACACAGAAATTGATGTTTCTAAGAAGACAGTGCATTAAGAGAAACCCCTGAGAAGATCTATGACTCAGAAAGAGAACCCATGCTGCTCTGGGATTCAGTATCAAATTAAGAAATACAAGTTTATAAATGAATTTTCCAGAGGGACTCATCTCAAACACAAGAAGCATTCATTAGACACACTAGTCTATCAGTCTATCTGTTGATTTTCTGTAATGTTAATATCTGGAAGGCAATTCTCAAATCCTTTATTCATTAAACAACACAAAATAAAATTGATCTAACAGCAGATAATGTAAGCAGAAAAGAAAAGATGCCGGTTAGCTATTAACCATGCATTACATATATCTTAATATTTCATCTTTAGAAAGCTACGGCATAACTTTTTTCAGAATTTGCAGGTATTGGCCGAGCCAACTGAATTATTGCAAATTTGTCTTTAAAGGAACCGCCTTATATATACATACAGTAGTTGCCATTTAAATTGTAAATCACTGGATGTTTTAGTGTATTACACTATTCTGCATAGAGTAAACTCTAGAGAAGTTAGGTTAGGATAATAGCAGTTCCAGAAATATCCACTTCACCACTTCTGACACCAACAATTACACCACACTAAAAATCACTGAGATCATATTTGTCCCTGTTCTAAAGGTTGACCTGAATATTAACTGAAGCCTCTGCTTTTTATGTGCATGATTTTATGATTTTTTAAATGCATTTATGCATGAGATAAGTGCATGAATAAATAGGTGTGTGGGTCTCTCTAATAATTAATCGTGAGTGTATGTTTATATTCTCTTTTGTTAACCCCTTTCTAAACCCGCTGTTCATTTATCAGCTCATTCCTTTTGTCTGAATGGAGAATCAGGTGTCTGGAGGGGAAACATGGTCCAGATATTCTCCAGCAGAGGAGAATCACAGGCTGAAATCTGCAGATATAAATACTGCAGCCTGTTACTGAGAGTTTATTCACTAGAGCAGCTAAAACAGCATCCACTGACCCAGAGACGGCCGGCCGGCTGGCTGGAGGACGCGGTGACTTTGCAGAGCATTTCTACTGCCTCTCACTCTCTTTTTCTATCTCTCTCTCTTTCATTCTGTGTTTCAATCTTTCTTACTTGACCAGATCACATCCCACAGGAAGAACTTCACTCCACATTCCTGAAGAAGGATGAGGAAAACCCAAATACATCCAGATCTGGGCCAGAAGGTACTGAGCGGGAGGGACGGGGTGAGGGTCTCTGCAGAGCTTCTGCACTGTAAAAAATTATTTTTTTGACTTTGTACATTTAATTACGTTTATTTAAGAGTTTAGTATCTAAAAGAATAATCCAGTACAGTCTAGAAACTTAAGAATTTCACATAAAATGATATGCACTACTTGGTGTTTCTTTGTAATTGTTCGTCGTCAAATACATTTATAAATTTTAGTGTAAATGGCACTTTTTTTTTGTATTTTTTTCTTTTTGTGAGAAGCAAAACTGAAAACTGCGAGTAAAAGGTCTCTTACAGGATCCACGCATTTGCGCAGCGATGTTAGCTTCTTTTCCAAGTACATTTTTTCTATCAGAACGCAGCGGAGATTTTAACCGCATGTTCAGCAATTGAAATTACTCTAAATCTATACAATAAAACTATACAGTTTTTTAGTCCTGTACAAAATTGCAAAGCATTTGTAAGTTGCATCATCACAAGTTCCATCATTTACCAGTTTGCCAAGGACCCATGGAAGCAGCAAATTTGATTAAAAAAAAGAAAAAAAAAATGTGACAAATAAGGAATATTAAGTTATTTCTACAAAAACAGAAATATCTCTCTTGTCTTATCCTTCTCTCTTATCTTGTTAATTGTACTGTGCTATTTTGCATTACTTTATTGGGGCAAAACAATAAAACATTTTCGAGTAAAAACTTGTTGTAAAGTGTGTTACTTCAAATCTGTTTTTTTTTTTTGGAAATTATATGCCATGTATTAAAACCTATAGAAATTAAATCAAAATTACTACTACTACTATTAAACAAATAATACAAAAAATGAAGTAAAATCTGTTAAGATACACTGAGTAAAATCTGATTGAATGAACATGTTGCAAAGTAACATTTACAGAAAAAATTGTAGTTAAATACACTAAGAATTATGAGTAAATATGGCTAGAAGGAGAGGATGGAGTTTCAGGAGGAGAGGATGGAGCTTCAGGAGGTGAGGAAGAAGGTGATGGATGAGAAGATGGATCTTCTAGAGGTGAAGATGGAGGTGATGGAGGTGGTGGATGTAAGGATGGAGGTGATGGAGGAGAGGGTGGAGCTTCAGGAGGAGAGGACGGAGCTTCTACAGGAGAGGATGGAGCTTCAGGAGGTGAGGATGGAGCTTCAGGAGGTGAGGATGGAGCTTCTGGAGGGGAGGATGGAGGTGGTGGAGGAGAGGATGGAGCTTCAGGAGGAGAGGATGCAGGTGGTGGAGGAGAGGATGGAGCTTCAGGAGGAGAGGATGGAGCTTCAGGAGGTGAGGATGGAGCTTCTGGAGGGGAGGATGGAGGTGGTGGAGGAGAGGATGGAGCTCCAGGAGGAGAGGATGGAGGTGGTGGAGGAGAGGATGGAGCTTCAGGAGGAGAGGATGGAGGTGGTGGATGTGAGAATGGAGCTGGTGGAGGAGAGGATTGAGCTTCAGGAGGAGAGGATGGAGCTTCAGGAGGTGAGGATGGAGCTTCTGGAGGGGAGGATGGAGGTGGTGGAGGAGAGAATGGAGCTTCAGGAGGAGAGGATGGAGGTGGTGGAGGAGAGGATGGAGCTTCAGGAGGAGAGGATGGAGGTGGTGGATGTGAGAATGGAGCTGGTGGAGGAGAGGATGGAGCTTCAGGAGGAGAGGACGGAGCTTCTAGAGGAAAGGATGGAGCTTCAGGAGGAGAGGATGGAGTTCAGGAGGGGAGGATGGAGCTTCTGTAGGTGAGGATGGAGCTTCAGGAGGTGATGGTGGAGCCTCTAGATTTGAGGATGGAGCTTCTGGAGAAGAGGATGGAGCTGGTGGAGGAGAGGATGGAGCTTCTAGAGGAGAGGATGGAGCTGGTGGAGGAGAGGATGGAGCTTCTGGAGAAGAGGATGGAGCTTCTAGAGGAGAGGATGGAGCTTCTAGAGGAGAGGATGGAGCTTCTAGTGGAGAGGATGGAGCTTCAGGAGGAGAGGATGGAGATTCAGGAGGAGAGGATGGAGCTTCTAGAAGAGAGGATGCAGCTTCTGGAAAAGAGGATGGAGCTTGTGGAGGAGAGGATGGAGGAGATGGAGGAGAGGATGGAGTTCAGGAGGGGAGGATGGAGATGATGGAGGAGAGGATGGAGCTTCAGGTGGTGAAGGTGGAGCCTCTAGATTTGAGGGTGAAACTTCTGGAGAAGAGGATGGAGCTTCTAGAGGAGAGGATGAAACTTCTAGAGGTTAGGATGGAGATCCAGGAGGAGAGGATGGAGGTGGTGGAGGAGAGGATGGAGCTTCAAGAGGAGAGGATGGAGCTTCAGGAGGAGATGATGGAGGTGATGGAGGTGGTGGATGTAAGGATGGAGGTGATGGAGGAGAGGGTGGAGGTGATGGAGGAGAGGGTGGAGGTGATGAAGGTGATGGAGGAGAGGGTGGATGTGATGGAGGTGATGGAGGAGAGGATGGAGCTTCAGGAGGTGAGGATGGAGGTTGGGAAATTGAGGATGGAGGTGATGGAGGAGAGGATGGAGGTGATGGAGGAGAGGATGGAGGTGATGGAGGTGGGGGAGGGATCCTGGAGAGCGTTAGAGCGGTACAGCGAGGGAGATCAGCGCTACAGGATTCTTGTTTGTTTTACATGCATTATTCACTGAAGCCTGGCACAGTCGAACGGCTAAAACACACACACACACACACCACACACACACTTATTCACACACACACTTATTCACACACACACACACCTGCTGGGGACGTCGCCACAGGGCACGACTACCGCTCCACCCTACAATATGCTATTAACAGATGCTACCATCTTGGTGGACAGCGAGGCCGTGTTCTGCGGAGGATATGTTAATGCATAAGGTGTGAACTGTATAATAAATGATGAACAGTGCAGCCTGAGAGGAATATATTTTATATTTGGCATTAGAAATATGCCGTCAACTTTTTTTTCCCAGTAGGAACATTAAGAACATTTTACACCTTGTTAACAACGGTAACACCTTCACCTGCAGCCCATACACGGGTCAAGGTCTAAGGTCTGGTTTAAACAGCAGCAGATCTTCTGAATATATCTACACTGATGGGTGTGGTGTTCTGGAAATGAGGTGTGTTCAGGTACATTTCTGGAGTTTTATCTTGTTTATCTTGGTAACAGAAAACACAGGAGCTCCACTGACTGAATACAACCTAGACAGACGCCAACAGTCAGATATTCATCGCTATCTCGGTAACACAGGCGCCGTGCCGAGCCGAGCGTACACCCCCACTTATTACACACACATGAACACACAGCAGCACAAACCCAACTTTTACATCAACAATAAACAGAATAGTAAATAAAACTAGAAAAGGCAAAGTTCGTGAACGAACTTTAAGTTGGCTTGTCAAATAGTTACTAAGTTGTGTAGTGTGGTGTGGAGTGTGTGGGGTGTGGAGTGGGTTGTGGAGTGTGTTTGGTGTGGTGTGTTTGGAATGTGGGGTGGAGTGTGGTGTATGTGTGGTGGAGTGTGGGGTGAGTTGTGTGTATTAGGTGTGGAGTGTGTGTGTTGTGGAGTGTGTGTGGTGTGGGGTTTGTGTGGTGTGGAGTGTGTGTGGTGTGGGGTATGTGTGGTTTGAAGTGTGTGTGGTGTGGGGTATGTGTGGTTTGAAGTGTGTGTGGTGTGGGGTATGTGTGGTTTGAAGTGTGTGTGGTGTGGGGTTTGTGTGGTGTGGAGTGTGTGTGGTGTGGGGTATGTGTGGTTTGAAGTGTGTGTGGTGTGGGGTATGTGTGCTGTGGAGTGTGTGTGGTGTGGGGTGTGAAGTGTGTGTGGTATGTGTGTGGTGGAGTGTGTGTGGTGTGGGGTATGTGAGCTGTGGAGTGTGTGTGTGGTTTAAAGTGTGTGTGGTGTGGGGTATGAAGTGTGTGTGGGGTGGAGTGTGTGTGGTGTGGGCTATGTGAGCTGTGGAGTGTGTGTGGTTTAAAGTGTGTGTGGTGTGGGGTTTGTGTGGTGTGGAGTGTGTGTGGTGTGGGGTATGTGTGGTTTGAAGTGTGTGTGGTGTGGGGTATGTGTGGTTTGAAGTGTGTGTGGTGTGGGGTTTTGTGGTTTGAAGTGTGTGTGGTGTGGGGTTTGTGTGGTGTGGAGTGTGTGTGGTGTGGGGTATGTGTGGTTTGAAGTGTGTGTGGTGTGGGGTATGTGTGGTTTGAAGTGTGTGTGGTGTGGGGTATGTGTGGTTTGAAGTGTGTGTGGTGTGGGGTTTGTGTGGTTTGAAGTGTGTGTGGTGTGGGGTTTGTGTGGTGTGGAGTGTGTGTGGTGTGGGGTATGTGTGGTTTGAAGTGTGTGTGGTGTGGGGTATGTGTGGTTTGAAGTGTGTGTGGTGTGGGGTATGTGTGGTTTGAAGTGTGTGTGGTGTGGGGTTTGTGTGGTGTGGAGTGTGTGTGGTGTGGGGTATGTGTGGTTTGAAGTGTGTGTTGTGGGGTATGTGTGCTGTGGAGTGTGTGTGGTGTGGGGTGTGAAGTGTGTGTGGTATGTGTGGGGTGGAGTGTGTGTGGTGTGGGGTATGTGAGCTGTGGATTTTGTGTGTGGTTTAAAGTGTGTGTGGTGTGGGGTTTGTGTGGTGTGGGTTATGTGTGGTTTGAAGCGTGTGTGGTGTGGGGTATGTGTGATTTGAAGTGTGTGTGTGTGGTGTGGGGTATGTGTGGTTTGAAGTGTGTGTGTAGTTAGTGTGTGTGTGTGGTGTGTGTGTGTGGTGTGGAGTGTGTGTGTGGTGTGGGTTATGTGTGGTTTGAAGCGTGTGTGGTGTGGGGTATGTGTGGTTTGAAGTGTGTGTGTGTGGTGTGGGGTATGTGTGGTTTGAAGTGTGTGTGTAGTTAGTGTGTGTGTGTGGTGTGGGGTGTGTGTGTGGTGTGGGGTATGTGTGGTTTGAAGTGTGTGTGGTGTGGTGTATGTGTGGTGTGTGCGTGTGTGTGGTGTGGGGTGTGTGGTGTGGGGTATGTGTGGTGTGGGGTATGTGTGGTGTGGAGTGTGTGGGGTGTGTAGAGTGTGTGGTATGTGGAGTTTGTGTGGTGTGTGGGGTGTGTGTAGTGTGGTATTGGTTCTGGTGTGGGTTGTGTTCAGCAGTCTCTTCTCCATACAGATACAGTACTGAGGAGCAGGGCAGAGAGGGGGGCCGTGCGCAGGATCGGCTGGTGTGTGTGAGATGGCCAACATTCCGCCCATTCATTCCTATGGGGAAAGTTCGTACGATAATTTTACGAAAACCGCAAATCGTATCGGTGAGATCAGCATATCGTCTGAAACGTCTCTGCAAGTTCTGTATGTCTTGTGAATTTCGTGGTTCTAGCTTGAAAATTGTGACTTTTAGAGCAGTTTGAAAAAAGTGTGAATGGAAGTCTATGGGGAAAAAAGTGACTTTGACGGAACCGTGCTAGAACCCTGGTTCTCCGATCGCTTAGAAAAGCACAAGCACACTCCACGGCTATGGGTTCTACCATCCTGTGAAGTTTGGTGGTTCTAGCTCGAAAACTGTAGGAGGAGTAGCGTTGAGAAATTTTAGCGTAGAATAATAATAATAATAATAATAATAATAATAATAATAAGAAGAATAAGAAGAACAGTAAGTTGGCTTTGACAAGCCAACTTAATAACATTGCTGTTCCCGTAAATGAGCTGCTGGAGCTCCTTCACAGCGTCAACCAGCAGCTCAGTTCCCTCTGCTGAGAAGAGTTTGTTGAACACGTCCAGGTAGCTGCACTGTTAAAATAGCAATCCGCCAAAGACAGAGCTCACCTGATCTACTCTTAAAGAGAATGATGAGCAAAAGACACTCTGATTTATTGGTTTATTTCACGTTACGCCAAAAACACTCAAATTTGTGCGCTTCGTGCCTCGCAAGGTGTACTTTTCCTGTCGTTACGATAGCAAAGACACACTGACACGCCTTAAATCTAGCTGCATGGTGCACAGTTGATAGCTCGCCTAAACATCTCCAAGTGAAAATTAATGTACATAAAGTGGCTTAAATTTGTTTCTATTAACTGTCTTCTGTCTTTTTGCAAGTCTTCTTTTTTACAGGGTCAGTGGAAATGCATCCTTGTTCTTACACTTCTTTCTTTCTTTCTTTCTTTCTTTCGATGGTGGAAGGAAACCAACCCAATGGTTTATTGGACAGAAACCAGCAAAAAACAATATACAGTTGTATCAATCACTACTTTTAGAGAAAGGAAAGACAATGGTGATGCACAGGGTTCATACACTTTTTAACCTATTGTGAGCAACCTAGCTAGGAGGACCCAGTTGAAGCAGGAGTCAGAGGCAGGTTCAACAAAAAGCTCCCCGTAGGGCGTTTATTAATAAAAGGGGAAAAAGAAAAACTGTGAAAAAGTAAAGTCCCTGGTTCAGATGACCGAGGCTGTAGGAACCACCAGGCTAGAGGTTAGTCCATCCAGTGACTGGAGTTTTAGGACGGGGATCCCTTTGTGCAACGGGTCCAGATTCAGCCTTCTAAGTCAAGGAGAGACAGGAAAAAGTGTTAGTGTGGAGCTGGGGACAAGCCAAACCATACTCAACTCAGCCTCAGTAATACTGAGGCTTTTAAAGGGCAGCTCCACTCTCTGGCAGCGTCCTGATTAGTGGCTGCCAGCCGCGCCTCGTCTGCTCCTCCAGCACGCAGGTGATCAGTGCGCTGTCCTTGGTGCTGAAGGAGCGGGAGCTTTGTTGATCCTGGCCATGTGCTTTCGGGCGCTGTCCAGTGCTGCAGGAGCTGGAGCTCCGGATCTGTCTCTGGGAGACAGCGAACCTCCTCCTTGCGGGACCTTCACGCCACAGTACCCCCCCCTTAGCTGACACCACAGGGACAGATCTTCCGGGCATCTTCGGGAGAGAGCATCCGCATCCTCGTTGTCCTTGCCCGGTCGGTGCCGGACCTGGAACGAGAATTCCTGGAGGGCTAGGAACCACCTGGTCACACGAGCATTGGTGTCTTTATATTTGGAGACCCACCTCAATGGCGCATGGTCAGTCACCAGGGTGAACTGCCTACCAATTAGGAAGTAGCGTAGTTCTTCCACCGCCCATTTAATGGCCAGGGCTTCTCGCTCCAGGGCGGCGTAGCGTGTTTCAGCGGGGATGAGCTTCCGACTCAGGTAGAGGATGGGATGCTCTTCTCCGTCGAACTCCTGCACGAGGACTGCTCCCAGCCCTGTCTCAGAGGCATCTGTGTGGAGGACAAAAGGCTGGTTAAAGTCAGGGTTCCTCAACACAGGTTGGGAAGAAAGCCTACCCTTCAGGTCGGTGAATGCAGTTTGTGCTTCGGGGGTCCAGTTCACTTTCTCCGGGGCGGCCTTTTTGATCAAGTCCGTGAGTGGAGCGGCTATGGAGGCGAAGTGAGGGACGAACCGCCTGTAGTATCCTGCGAGTCCCAGGAAGGCGCGGACGTCTGTTTTCGTGCGGGGAGTGGGCCAGTTCTTCACCGCCTCAACTTTTTTTTCCTGTGGCTTTAGGAGACCTCTGCCGATCTTGTACCCCAAGTACTGCGCCTCGGACTGTCCAAGACGGCATTTTCGGGGGTTGGCAGTGAGACCGGCTTGCTGGATGGCTGTCAGTACCCGGTCCAGGTGGAGTAGGTGCTCGGCCCACGTCTCTGAGTGGACGACGACGTCATCCATATAGGCTGCGGCGAAGCTGTGATGGGGCCGGAGGATGATGTCCATCAACCTCTGGAAGGTGGCCGGTGCACCATGCAGCCCGAACGGCAGGACCGAGTAGTGCCATAGACCTGAGGGAGTGACGAACGCCGTCTTCTCTCGGTCCTCTGGAGCCAGTGGTACCTGCCAGTATCCCTTTGTTAGGTCGAGGGTGGAGATATACCGGCTCTTTCCCAGACGGTCGATGAGTTCGTCCACTCGGGGCATGGGATATGCGTCGAACCGGGATACCTCATTCAGCCTGCGGAAGTCGTTACAGAAGCGCCACGAGCCGTCCGGTTTGGGCACCAGGACTATTGGACTGGACCATGGGCTCGATGACGCTTCTATCACCCCCAGCTTATGCATTTTCTCTACCTCCTCCTCCACAGCTTTCCTGCGGGCCTCGGGAAGACGGTAGGGTCGCTGTCTCACAACGACTCCTGGAGGGGTAGAGATCCGGTGATGCAGCACTTGGGATCGGCCAGGTAGTTCCGAGAAGAGGCGGTGATGCCTGTCGATGCACTCCCGCAGTTCCTGTTGCTGGGAAGGAGACAGGTCTTCGCCCAACGGCACCTCCATGCTGGCTCGACACTCAGGAACCTGGGTGAACAAAGACACAGGCGGTGGTGGTTCAATCCATTTCTTTAACAAGTTGATATGGTATACCTGTGTCTTTTTCCGCTTGTCTGGTTGGTCCACGCTGTAATTCACTGGGCTGATCTTCTCCCGGATAGTGAATGGACCCTGCCAGCGAGCCAGGAACTTGCAGGTGGTGGTAGGTATTAAGACCATGACTCTCTCTCCTGGCTGGAATTCTCTCAAGACAGCAGGGCGGTTGTAGGTGCGTTGTTGGGCCTGCTGCGCCTGCTGCATATGTTCACGCACCAGAGGAAGCACAGAGTTGATCTTCTCCTGCATGGACTGTATGTGCTCAATCACCGACCTGAAAGGTGAAGGCTGACTCTCCCATGCTTCCTTCATGACGTCGAGCAGTCCTCGGGGTTTCCGGCCGTAGAGAAGCTCGAAGGGGCTAAAGCCGGTCGATGCTTGGGGCACCTCTCTGACAGCGAAGAGTGTGTGGGGGATGAGCTGGTCCCAATCCCGGGGTTCTTTCTCGACCACCCGTTTCAGCATCTTTTTGAGCGTCTGGTTAAATCGCTCAACCAGTCCGTCTGTTTGGGGATGCCAGATCGAGGTGGTGAGGTGCCGCACCTGAAGGAGACGACAAAGGTCACTCATAAGCTTGGATACAAAGGGCGTACCTTGGTCCGTGAGGATCTCTTTTGGGATCCCCACTCTGCTCATCAGCAGCACCAGCTCTTTAGCGATTGCCTTCGAGGTTGCCTTCCGGAGCGGCACCGCATCTGGGAAGCGAGTGGCATAGTCGACCAGGACAAGGATGTACTCATGTCCCCGCCCTGACTTCGGCAGGGGGCCCACGATGTCCATCCCGAGCCTCTCAAACGGGGTGTCGATGATGGGGAGGGGTACTAGAGGAGCCGGGGCCGGCTTGTAGGGGCTGGTAAGCTGACACGTGGAACAGCGCCGGCAGTGGTTTTTGACCTCAGCCCGGATGCCTGGCCAGTAAAACCGTTGCTGAATCCGGGCCAAGGTGTTCTCCATTGCTAGGTGACCCCCCAGCGGATGGTGATGTGCTAGGTGCATCACCTTGTCCACGTGTCGGGTCGGCACCAGGAGTTGCTCCACGGTCTCCCCATTGATTTTCACCACCCTGTAGGCACGCTGATCCCTGACCATAAAATATGGTGGAGCTGGTGCCGTGGGTCCCACGGCCCTCCCATCAATCTCGGCGATGGCCTCCCAGATGTTTTTGAGCCTGGGGTCCTCCTTCTGCTCGCGGCTAAAGCACCCCTCTCGGAGGACCTGCTGATGGAGAGAGAACAGAGGATTAGATAGTGGGTCTCTCTCACCTTCGGAGGCGCTTTCCTCGGAGGGGCTCCGGCCGCTCGCAGCCAGGGCAGGTCGGAGGGATGGCCCCCTTCTTCTCCCACTTCTGTGACCGGGCCGAAACTGTGAGGCTCTGTTCAGCTCTTCCTCAAACTGCGGGTAATCCCTGCCGATGAGGAGGGAGACGGGAAGATCGGGGACGAGGCCAATGGTGATGGGCCACTGCTGCTGGGGGCGGCCTAGGGACACCTTTGCGGTCCGTACGGTCTTTTGATCCCCATGGACACAGCTGACCTTTATGGTGGTGTAGTCTGCACGTACCCAGGGAATGGCCTCGGGACGGGCCAAGGTGACTGTACTCCCGGAATCCAGGACGGCTTGTACTCGGCGGCCATTGAGCTGGAGAGTGCAGCGAGGGATGGGTCGGGCCAGACCAGTGTGGAGTCCACAGCCTGCTAACCAGGCTTTTGCGGCTGGGGTTGGGCGATGTGGACTTTCTGGGGCTGTGTTCATGGGCTCGTCAATCGGCCCCAGCGGGGGGCTCTTTGGGCCTAAAACCAGGTCTAGGACCTCTAGTGGGGTTTAGAGGGACACCAGAAAAAAGGGGCCTATCCTTCTGGGTAGGGAAAGGACCAGGGCTTCTTTTCTCTACGGGTCTTGCCATGGACAAGATGGTCTGCGCCGACTCGGTGGCCTCAACCATCCCTCTCATGGTCGGGGCTCCTTGCAGGCCTACTGCTGTTTGTAGCTCTGAAGGCAGTGTATGGAGGAAGTGGTGAGCTACCACTCTCTCCACTACACCCTCAGAGCTAGTCTGGTCTGGCTGCAGCCATCTTTTGGCTAGGCGGAGGAGCTGGGTCATTTGGGGCCTGGGGGGAGCATTGGGCTTAAAAGTCCATTTATAAAATGATATGGCTGATGCTGCCGGCCCTAGACCTACACGGGCCAGAATCTCCTCCTTTAAAAGCTCGTAATCTTGAGCTTGGATAGGGGGCAGGGAGAAGTAGGCCAACTGGGCCTCGCCGGTAAGAAAGGGGGCCAGGATGTTGGTCCACTCCTCCTTGTTCCATAACTCTCTCTCTGCAATCCCCTCAAATGTGTACAGGTAGGCCTCCACATCGTCTCCCGGAGCCAGCTTGGTCAGGAGTTGGTGAGCACTGCGACGGGGATCAGGGAGCGAAGCCAGCTGTCCTGCATGACGGGAGGAGAGCAGATCCTCCGTCAGCTCCCGGAGCCCTCGCGCCAACTCCCGGGTGACCTCCTGCTGTTGGAGGCTGGTCTCCAAGAGATGCTGGAGTACCTGGTCCATCTCTGAGAGAGTGAGAGAGAGAAAAAAGATAGAGAGGGAGAAAGACGTCTTCCTCGTTGGGGCTCTGTTCGGGAGGCTATAGAGGAGCTTCCGACAGAGAACCGGGAGGTTAAGGCCCAGACTCCAAAAATATTCGCCAAAAAAAAAAAAAAAAAAAAAAAAAAATTTTTTTTTTTTTTTTATAATTTATATATATTTACACCTGCCTCTCCTCCAAAAGGGTCCAGTTGCCCGCATTCTCCACCAGTGTGAGCAACCTAGCTAGGAGGACCCAGTTGAAGCAGGAGTCAGAGGCAGGTTCAACAAAAAGCTCCCCGTAGGGCGTTTATTAATAAAAGGGGAAAAAGAAAAACTGTGAAAAAGTAAAGTCCCTGGTTCAGATGACCGAGGCTGTAGGAACCACCAGGCTAGAGGTTAGTCCATCCAGTGACTGGAGTTTTAGGACGGGGATCCCTTTGTGCAACGGGTCCAGATTCAGCCTTCTAAGTCAAGGAGAGACAGGAAAAAGTGTTAGTGTGGAGCTGGGGACAAGCCAAACCATACTCAACTCAGCCTCAGTAATACTGAGGCTTTTAAAGGGCAGCTCCACTCTCTGGCAGCGTCCTGATTAGTGGCTGCCAGCCGCGCCTCGTCTGCTCCTCCAGCACGCAGGTGATCAGTGCGCTGTCCTTGGTGCTGAAGGAGCGGGAGCTTTGTTGATCCTGGCCATGTGCTTTCGGGCGCTGTCCAGTGCTGCAGGAGCTGGAGCTCCGGATCTGTCTCTGGGAGACAGCGAACCTCCTCCTTGCGGGACCTTCACGCCACACTATACATTTCCATGATTGTTTTATGATTTTTCCATGCCTTAAAGGGAAATGTTCATGACCATACAATCTTTTAAAACATCAATCCAGATATAAACAATAAAACCAACACAAATCAACTAAAACTATAGTTAAAATTTATTATAGTAGGCTTAAATCTAATCTGGTACACAATTTTTAATAATAAAATGTAAGTCAGATGGTGAGAGCTCTGTTTTATAGAGGCTAAATTACTGTTTTTGTGGTATTTTTTTAGCTTAAAATAGATTTTGTCCATCGACAAACTGAAACACAAAGATTTGTAGAGCAAATTTCCATCACTTTATGTGTATTCTTTTTTTCCAATAACTGGAAATTATTGCTATTTTCAAATTCCATGATTTTTTAAAGGTTTTTAATGATCGTACAAATCCTGAATGCAGTAAAGATGAAAAGTAGAGGGAAATAAACAAAGACAGACGAGTGCAGAACACAGATCTCAGGAGAGGATGGAGAGCAGGAGGATGAAGAGGAGGAAAATGGGTCTTTCCTGTTAGAGATGGAGGCTGAGCTGAGGCGGCCGGGGGTCGAGTGTGCTTCAGACTGAACCACCATGACTTTACATCCGCCGAGCTAAATATAAACCACAAAATCTCACACCTTAATTTTCCTCTCAGCATCCGAACCGAGGGGAACACAGGAAGTGAAGCTCTGCGGCTCTGAGATCATTGTGCTTCTGTTTCTACCCCACTGAATCCAGCGACGGCTCCATGATCTCCACTCTAGAAGACGGTGAGTCACTGCTTTAAATAGACTAACCCACCCAAACCAGCAATGGCTACTGTATGTTGTGGCCACAAGTTAAGAGCATTATTAATAATACATTTTCATCTCCAGGCAGGAAGAATACACGTTGGAGCTCTGACCTGATTAAACACATTATTGATCCAGTGCAAAAGTGATGGATAGAAGCCAAAGACAAGCTTATGAACCCCCGTCAGAGTTAATAACATGTGAACAGAAGAGGATGGAAGAGTTCGATTCTGATCGAGAGCTTTTTAAAGATCAGCCCTGAGGGTCACTACAGCACATCAAGAAGATCCTCAAGACATAAGATTCATTTTTTGTCATTTTCTGAGCTTTTTGTGAAGTTTGTGAGATTGTCTGAGGTTATCTGGGATTCTGGATGGTCGTGATATTTTCTGAAATCACAGGTTTTGTTGGGGCACATTTAGCTGTTTGCCTGTGTGAAAACAAACCAAACTAAGGGAAATGCTCCAAATAAATTAGCTCATCAACTGATTCTGACTAGATAATCTACAGGTATAAAAACGCCCTTAGATTCTGGAATATTCTTGAGCAGATTTTAGTTTCTGGAGTATCCATGACTTTATCTGAGATTCCTGGATAGTCCTAAACTTATTTGAGATTATAGGTCTTCTGCATCTCTGAGTTCCTCAAATGGTTTTAAGCACAATTTATCTGAGGTTCTTGAAAGGTCTTGAGATTATCTGAAATTCTGGAAATGTCTCAAGCTTATCTCAGATCCTGGATGCCCTTAAATACTGTATATTTGAAATTCCAGAATGGTCTTGAGTTTATCTAAGATTTTAGAGTGATAGAAAACTTTTTTAAGTTTGTGAGATAGCCTTGAGCATAATATTATAATAGTTAATAAATATGTAATATGTTTATCTTTATATTGAATATTATAATGAGTATAACTGAGATTCTGTTATGATATTGAACATTTTTAAGTTACTGAAATGGACTTATCTGATATCCTCAGAACCTGTTTGAAACCTGATATGAGATATGAGAATGATCTTGAGTAAAACTGAGGTTATCCAAGATCATGGAATGGTCTTATGGTTATCTGGGATTCTGGATTATAGAGTGATCTTTGGCTTCACCAGGTATTTTGATTAGTCTTGAATGTATATTTATTTATATAAGATATTGATCTTCATTGGTTATTTTAGTTTGATTCAATTCGTCTTGAGCATCTCTGAGTTTCTGGAAATGTCTCAAGCTTAACTTACTTAGCTTATTTTGGGAATAGTCTTGAGTTTATTTGAGATTTTGGAAAGATCTTGAGCTTTTTTAAGTTTGTGAGATAGTCTTGAGCATTACAAGATTTTATAATAGTTAATAAATAGGTAATAACCCATGATCTGGTCTCGATCCAACCAAACAATCAAATATATTCCTCAAATTTGAGGTAAACGGCTGTTCAGGTGCAGTTTTATCTGATTAATTAACCAGATAGTTACTATAGCTATGAGCACATGCTCTTCTGCTGCTCCATGCTAAGCTGTTTTCATACTGAACACTGTATGTGCAGCATACACAGCTGAGCTTAAAAATTATAGACCAGTTTCTAAACTCCCTTATATGTCGAAGATTCTAGAGAAAGTGGTGGCGAATCAGCTCACTACTTTTATGGAGAAGTACGAAATATATGATAAGTTTCAGTCTGGGTTTCGTAAGCGACATTCCACAGAGACAGCCCTACTGAGGGTTTCAAATGATCTCTTAATGTCCTCTGATGTAGGTGACTGTGCAGTCTTGGTACTGCTTGATCTTAGTTCGGCATTTGATACTGTTGACCATCATATTTTAATTAACAGATTACGTGATTGGGTGGGGCTGTCGGGTACTGTTTTAAAATGGTTTACGTCTTATTTAAATGGGAGAAGTTTTGCGGTGTCAGTGGGAAACTATGCCTCTGACTCTACTCCACTGTCATGTGGTGTTCCACAGGGTTCAGTGTTGGGGCCACTATTATTTTCGCTTTATATGTTACCTCTAGGTCAGATTATTGATAGTTTTAATATTCCATATCATTTGTTTGCGGATGACATTCAGCTTCATTTTTCTTTTAAGCCTAGTGAAACTCAGAGTCTTCAGAGATTGTTGGACTGTCTGGAAGCTATAAGAGAGTGGATGGCTGATAACTTTATGCAGTTAAATGCAGACAAGACAGAGGTTCTCATTTTTGCACCTGAGAAGGTAAATCCTTTAATCCAACATGCTCTTGGGTCCTTGTCTTCAGCCATCCACTCGAGTTTGCGTAATTTGGGAGTTGTATTTGACCACTCTATGTTATTTGACTCACATGTGAAACATCTGGCAAGATCATGCTTCTTCCATTTAAGGAATATCAGTAAATTAAGATCAATAGTTTCGAATACAGAACTAGAGATGCTTATCCATTCTTTCATCTCATCTCGCATTGATTATTGTAATGCTCTTTTTACATCACTTAGTGTGTCTGCTCGAAATCGCCTCCAGACAATTCAGAATGCTGCAGCTAGACTGCTAACTAGATCTAATAAACGCTCTCATATCACTCCATTACTCTCATCATTGCATTGGCTTCCAGTTGAGCAACGAATACAATTTCAAATTCTTACCCTTACTTACAGAGCACTACACGGTCAGGCACCCATGTATGTTTCTGACCTTCTGCACTCGCATGTTTCACCACGATCCCTTAGGTCTAATAATTTGCATTTGCTGTCTGTTCTGCGCTCCTGTTTAAAGACACGGGGAGATCGAGCGTTTGAGGTCTTTGCTCCCAAGCTCTGGAATACGCTACCATATTCTTTGAGAGTTGCTGAGTCAGTGGAGTCTTTTAAAAAACAATTGAAGACGTATTTGTTTAAACAAGCGTTTGGTTAATCTTTTTAGGTGTACTGATGTTTACTTCTTGTTTTTATGCAAATTGTTTGTTTGTTGTTGTTTTGATCCTCTGTAAAGCACTTTGTGACAACTGTCTGGGATAAGTGCTATATAAATAAATTTTACTTACTTACTTACTTACTTACACTGCTCACAACCACGCAACTCCGCTAACTGACACAACAATTTATCAATCAAAGGAGACCTTGTGCTCATTTGGTTTATTGGGACGCATTTAGCTGTTTGCCTGTGTGAAAACAAACCAAACAGAAGGAGAAATGCCCCAATTAAACAAACTACAGGTATGAAAACACCCTTAGATTCTGGAATGCCCTTGAGTTTATTTGAAATTTCTGAATGATCTTGAGTTAGTCTGAGATTCTGGAATAATCTTGAGATTCTTTCAGTTTCTCATAACTAATGTTTGGTAATGGTTAATAAATGTTTAATAGTCTTGAGCTTATCTGAGGTTCCTGAATCCAAGATCTTGGAATTGTCTTAATTATATCTATTTGTGTTTCTGAAATGGTCTTGAGCTTTTCTGCATGATCTTTCTGAATGGTTTTGAGTTAGTATGAGATTCTGGAATGATTTGGACCATATCTGAGATTCTGATAATCCTAAGCACTTCTGGGATTCATCTTTTGAAGGACAGTTAAAATAAATTACTTCCTGAGATATCTTCTGTTCCTAAGATATTGCAGCAATATAACTGTGATCCATCAATCTGTCAAACTTTGGAGTTTGTGTTAAAGATGTTTTAAGGTAAATTTAATCTGATCTGGTCTAAATAGTTAGTTTATATAAGACCTCAATGACCAGATTTCTTGTAGACCCTATGACCTCTAGCTTGGATCTTTACTTTTCTCCTCTTTGTATTGAGATTTCCCTGCTTTTATTGTGAATGTGTTATTTGCCTTAAAATAAATAAGTGATCTGAAATCACATGGTTTGTTGGGGCACATTTAGCTGTTTGCCTGTGTGAAAACAAACCAAACCAAAGTAAACTAGCTTATCAACTGATTCAGATCAGAGATTTCATGTAGACCCTATGAAATTTGACTTGGATCATTCCTTTTCTCTTCTTTGTGTTGAAATATCCCTGCTTTTATTGTAAATAGTTATTTGCCTTAAATAAATAAGCAAATAGTCAATAAAAAATGGTGATTTACATCCGGGGGAAGTCAGAAATTAGACTGAATTATTAGTTGAATTGTACTACCATTGTTTTTTATTTTGTACAACATTATTGAGACAATTGTTTGAGATGTATGGACATTGTGAGCATAATGAAGGTTTTTGTATAAAATGTTTCTTTTTGAGGAAATTCTCCAATAAAAAAAATAATTTTGAGGTTTTAAAGATCTCTTTCACTGTTTGCCTTTAAACGCAGATGACAAACACACGTCAGACGATGAGCCGGGACGTGCCTGGCCTGATAAATCTGTAATAAATTGGGCATTTGAATAAAAAGCCTTGTGAATAATAGAGAAGACAGAATGAGAGAGAGACCAGAACGGTACCATCTATCAGGCCGCAGTTCATTAACAGAATTTAATAAAAGCACGCGAGGGAGGTGATGTTAATAATAACAGCGAGGCGGCGGAGGAGTGGAGAGATGGAGAGATTGTACCTGCCAAGTTTTTGATAAATGAACACGTTCACAATATTGACCTAAATAAAGCCTGGATGTTGTAGTGTGACTACAAGATTACAAGCCATTTTCACAGCCCACAGAGTCTCAGCGGCTGCAGACTGCAGACTGACAGCGAATAGAGACAACAGGACATTTATATATATATATATATATATGTATACACAGGTGTTGGAGAATGAAACTGAAGCACCTGGTTTTAGAGCACAATAATTGATTGTGGTGACGGACAGTTCTGGTGGAAACAGGAGAGTTGAGGAGCACATTGAATTCTGCGTGATTTGATCAGCCGTGGTTTTATGTTTTTTGGATACAATCCGGGTTAGCACCCGAACATCCCTTTCAGACAGCTTCCTCTTACAGCGTCCACAGTTAATCCTGTTGGATGTGGTTGGTTCTTCTTGGTGGTATGCTGACATTACCCTGGATACCGTGGCTCTTGATGCATCACAAAGACTTGCTGTCTTGGTCACAGATGCTCCAGCAAGACGTGCACCAACAATTTGTCCTCTTTTGAACTCTGGTATGTCTCCCATAATGTTGTGAGCATTGTAATATTTAGAGCAGAACTGTGCTCTTACCCTGCTAATTGAACCTTCACACTCTGCTCTTACTGGTGCAATGTGCAATTAATGAAGATTGATCACCAGGCTGCTCCAATTTAGCCATGAAACCTAAAATCCCACACATAAATGATGACAGGTGTTTCAGATTCATTGTCCAACCCCTGTATATATATATATATATATATATATATATATATATATATATATATATATATATATATATACTGCAAAAAAGTACAATTCTTGTTTCATGGCATTAAATCTTATTTTGCAAAAAAAAATGCAAAAGATAATATGGATATTTACTATAATCTATTATGATCTATTATAGATTATATCGCTGCTTTAATGCGGCATTTGGACATTTTTGTAAGACATACAGAGTGAAGAGAGAAGTCCAGAAGAAAAATACTGAGATAATTACAGTCTTAGGTGCCTTAAAATGATATATGGCCCTATAATACATCAAACATAATGATAAATATGACAACATGTTCAATTATTCTCTGTCAAAACAAAAAATGCACTTTTTCCCACCCCTTCAGTGTCTGAAAGATGCTGCTATCTTCTCAGACCTAGACTATAATAATACACACACATATATATATATATAATATACACACAGTCCCTATACAATAGGTCAGACAAGTCTAGACAAAAGTAGTGGCCACAAGTAGAGAAGGAAACCTTTTAGAGGGCTTCAAAGGTAGAATAAAAGCTGCAGCCTGAACCACACCCCCATCTAAAACAGAGACTCTAAAATGGCCCTAAATCAAGCTGTACCGTTCACATTTGATGGTTTGTCTATAGATTTTTTTGATATTTTAAATATTAAAACCTTTTTTAAACTTGAAAAAGTGTGTGAATGTGTGGAGATGATGGAAATAAAAAAAACGCTTAGCCAAAAAAAGTGAACCAGCAGCTCAGTTTCCTCTGCTGAGAAGAGTTTGTTGAACACGTCCAGGTAGCTGCACCGTTACAATAGCAATCCACCAAAGTCAGAGCTCACCTGATTCTACTCTTAAAGGGGATGATGAGCAAAAGACACTCTGATTGGTTTATTATTTCATGTTATGCACAAAATTAACCACATCCATGTTTAATTAACAGAATTAGTATTTGCCTAATACAAGGTGTACTTTTCCCATCGTTACGATAGCAAAGACACACTGACATGCTGTGAATGTGTGGGGATGATGGGAAATACAAAAAGAAACTTTACATAATAATGTGAAAGAGCATTATTTTATTATATTAATATATATATATATATATATTTTTTTTTTTAGAGAGACGGGGGTCATGACTCATGACGAGGATGTGATATTTAGCAGAATTTAGTGGAAACCTCCGACTTGGACACTTGGACAATAATCCATATAAAAACACTTTCTCGCCACACACACACTTAAACACTCTCTCACACACACACACACACACACACACAGAGACGTGTCACCCCACTACCCACCGACCTGGTTAATATGGGATGTATCCCTGCTTCAGGATGAGGTCACTCTGCTATTATCTACAGGATGACTGAGAGACAAGGTGTCTCTGAGAGGCTGAGATGAAAACAAAGGATGCTATCTCCAGCAGTGAGTCAGACAAATCACCAAGCCAATCCCGCCGCGCTCTCCCGCTCCGTCTCTCGCCCTGTTGCTTAGGTAACGTGATGTCACTGCAGCCCCTGGCGACACCTTGGAGACATGCCAGCAAAACGTGATGCTCTTTTCACTGTCTGCCACCGTGCAACACTCACACACAGTCATGCACGGACATATCTACAGCTCTCCTGCACGTCTAATAATATAATATCTAGTAATATAGTGCACTGTACAGGGCTGTGAAATGGTATTTACCCCTTACTTTTTGCCATATATACAATTTTCCGATTAATAAATATATAAAAAGCAGTTTTTAAAGGTGTGCTTTCACTAAAATCATCTTGTACAGCAGATCTCTCTTCTTCAACCTCTATTATATGCATTAACTAGTAAAAGAAAACAAGGAAATCAATCAGGAAAAGCACCATGAATTAGTATTCAAGGCCCCGCCCACCTCAGCTCGGGACCGCCCACAGACAGAGCAGAGCTGAAGCCGGGCGGCGATGCCGTCTCGTCAGATAGGAGATAACTAACAGAGCTAGGAACAGCATGCAGTTCATTCCTGTGTTATTTGTGCGAATAACACATCAGTGTTTATATACTTTACCCAGTAATTCAGAGCTAAGAAACAAATGGTTAGAATTAGTCTATGGAGGAAAAACACCACCAGCCAAGTACAATTGAGATAGATAGGTGTAAAAACAGTTTAAAACAGTTCTGTTTACACTAGTTAAAAGTGGATTTTTTACTTTCTGGACCTGGACTACTACTCACCTTTGTGTGTAAGTAGCTGTAGGATCTCCGATGGATTTGGTATTTTACTCTGAGAGACTCTAAGACTAGGTCAGTGGCTGAACTGCACTTAGCAAGGCATTATTACACATGTTATAAAGTAACATATAACATTGCAAAGACTGTTATTAGTGTAAAAATGTCTTTATTTTAAAATGTTTAAAAAGCTTGAGGTCACAAACTGATAGATGGACATTCTCTTTCCGAGCAGCAAAGCAGCTCCAGACCATAAACCTACCACCACCATGTTTCACATTCAGCATGATATACATTTTCAAATGTGAAACACTGCAAATACTGTTTATATAGGGCTTTTGGTTTAGATAGTATTAGTATTTTTTCCCTTAAATGAAATGAAATTGTTATTTAAAAACTGCTTTTTATATTTATTCAGGTTATACGTGTCTGATATTAAAATGTGTTTATTAATCTATAAATGCATAAAATACAAATAAAACGCAAAAACAAAAGAAATATGTAAGGGGCAAATTATCTTTTACATCACTGTATATCTGTAGTAAATATAGTAAAATAAGCAGTACTCAATAACTCAAAAATAGATTATTTCAGTTTTTAGACACTCATTTTCTTTGATTCTGGCATTTTTTGAGAAATGAGTATTTCTAAAACACGACACACACTAAAAACATGAAATCCCAGAGTGTTTCACAAGAGAACAGATTTACATTCAGCTATAATAGGCAAGCATAGGCAGCACAGACTAGTTATTATGATAATTATAAATAAACGTTTAACGTATTCATTGAAGACTTTCACAGATAAAATCAGTGCTTTAGCCTCACAGTTAGTTCCTGTGTTCCTCAGCCTCAGAGGGACCAAAGTGGAAAGCAGTGACGCATAGCACTGCTGGAGCAGAATTGGCATTATCCACTAACCACGCAGAGGTGAGTATATTGGACTGTATCCTTCCTGTTTACAGTTGTTTCCGGTTGAGAGTATGCTGTGTGTAATTGGCAAAAATTGGCATTTTTGCATTTGTAGCTTTGGTTGCTTGACTGCGTCTAAAGGGATTAATCATGTTGATATTGATGTTTTATCACCCCCCCCCCCTTATTTCCTTTAATAATGCGCTATTACTTGTTGCATCCGCAGCATCACAAACCTCAACAATACACCCCCTCTTACCTACCACACAAACAGAGCACAGACCGGTTATTGCTTCATCACTATCATCACCATCATCACCTATCATCTTCTATTATTACAACATGCTTTTTTATCTCTCTACTGCGCTACATCCCTCTGTACCAACAAGCCAGAGCTGTATATTGTAGTATATTGATTATGGGTGGATGTGAATGACTGCAAAAGCCATGTGATGTAAATACCATATTTTTAACACTATAAAACACACTTAAAATCCTTTAATTTTACCAAAAATCATCAGAGCTCCTTATAATCCGGAGCTCATTATGTATGAATTCTATCAGTCAGGTATTAAGGAGCAGTAAAGCCACTCCACTGAAGTACAGAGTTATACAGGAGTTTCAGTTCAGTTCTCCAGTTCTCACTAAGGCTGGAGAAGTATTAGTATTAGCATTAGCCGCTAACCACCCCGCTAAGCGCTACCTCTTTTTGCGTTCATAGGCAAGTTTTATTGGCCTATAACCTGCTAGAAACAGCTGCTAGCATTGCTGGAGAAGCATTATCATTAGCCATTAACCATGCTAAGTGCTTGTTAGCCCTTTCTTTTTTTCAGAGGTGAGTATTATCAGCCTGTAGCCTGCTCCTAACCCCGGCTAGCACTGCTGGAGCAGCATTAGCATTATCCGCTAACCGCGCAGAGGTGAGTATATCAGACTGTAGCCTTCCAGTTTACCATGTTAAAATAAGCTACATGGAATGAACCACTAGCTAATACTGCTGCTGCACCCAGCCTTAGTGGAAATCTGGAAATCTAAGCTTACTGTAAATAAACAGAAGTGCTTTACTCACCCAAATAAAGGAAAGAAATCTGTGTAGATTAACATCCAGCACTTGTTTAACTTAATTATTTATAATAATGCACTTTATAATCCAGTGAGATTTTATAGTGCAAAAAATATTGTAATCTCGTCTCTACACACTGCAGGATTTGGCATGGCATCTTTGGACACACACACAAACACACACACACACACACATATATATACGGGGTGCACTTCATCAAAACCTCTGAGGAATATTTGATGAGTGCAATACATCAAAAGAAAGCGATTGAGCGAGCGAATGAATGAATGAGCGACTGAGAGAGAAACAGAACAGACATCATGAATCACGAATGACGTAAAATGAAATAAACAAACTGTGAAA